>NW_027397072.1:17762402-17890046 GCF_003265705.2 Callorhinus ursinus | reverse complement strand
ATCAAAAACTAATGATGTAATATATGGTGATTAACATAACAATAAAAAAATTAAAAAAAGAAAAGAAAATTTTAAAAGGAAAGAACATTAATACCTGAGTGATATTATTATACTAAACTTTGGAATTGGAAAATGCCTTCTTCTTATATAATGAAAATGTGCAATAACATGTGCCTTTATGTTTATTGTTAGCATATAGAATGATGGAATGTAGATGTCTGTGCCCCCAAATCACCTGCGTGCTGTAACTTAAGTCTTGCTAGAAATAATGTTTTATGATTTATGAAACACTTTTAAATGTCAAAAACAGACAAAAAAGACAACACACATATTTGAGAGTTAATGAAGCTCAGTGTTAGCTAGTCATTTACATTAAAACTAAGCATAGAGGGAGAGGAAGAATCTATGCAAATACTTTTTTTAGATGGTATCTGTGCTAACAGGTGAATATCCAGACTAAATAAACTTTATCTGGCACTCTTTGCTTTCAGAATCCATGAAATAGAGTAAGGGAGAGAAGTGCCAACATCCCAAGGATCCTCCAGAAAATGAGTTGCTAACATGGGCTGACTTTCTTCTAACTTTTTACTTACAAAACCAGCATTTCTACATGTTTCACTCTAATTTCAAGACTTTGGCATTTTTACCCAAGTAAGAGGCAGATGAATGATGAATTCCATTCACATTCACTTGGTGTTAGATATGGCAAGTGAGCAGAATAACATACAGTCTTAATTAAAATGTAGGAACTCATGGGTCCATACAGGAATGAAGACACAATCAACACAGTATCTATTTGTCCAAATGATGTGCTCAGAAATAGAGTCATCTCTCTCTCTTTCTCTCTCTCTCTCTCAAAATTGAAATACTTAGGTAGGGAATGTCTTCAGTCATCTCCAAAGCTATATTTACTAAGTTCAGTGAAGTTTCCCACAAGTCACCAGGAAATGGTTCCCATGGGGCAGTTGGATGCTGTTAAAAGGATAGGATCTCCTTCAGATTTTGAGCTTTAGACAGTTTATCAGTCCCCCTTTTGCTTTCTCCTAGCCCTCAAGAACTCTAGGACTTGGCTGATATTTCCTGTTCTCTTGTTGGGGTTCTTCTTCCTCCCCAAAAGAGGAACAAAACAATAGTTTCCTAGATATCATTTTTGTTTCAAAACAAAGCATGCAAGCTACTTTACATTCTTCTGAGATGTTTACTGCTAGTAAAAGCAAAGAACCAGGGGGGTTAAGAAGAAACATAAGACACACATGCGGGTGCACGCGCTCACACACACACACACACACACACACACACACTATCCTTTTCATTTCTGTGGCTCTCTACACTGTGTAGACTCTATAGACAGGATCTCATTGGAAAGGGGCAGCATTACTGTCTTTACACTCTTATTCCTACTTTAGACATGAGGACATGGAGGTCCAGAGAGCTTGAGAGGATTTACTCTGTAGCGAGTAATGGTGAGACTGGACCTGCTATCAAGGCTATGAGAGTCTTTTCTGCATGGCTCCTTCTAAAAAAGCATGAGGAATATTTAAAAGTACCAGTAAGAGTTTCTCTAGAATTCGCTAAACTGTTAGTGGAATAAAGCTGGTTTTTATATAACTGCTATCATTTTGAAGCATTTACCATTTGCTATGTAATATATGTGTATATGCATGGACATTTGATCCTAACAACAAACTTACAGGGGAGGAATTTTCTTCCTAATTTCATAGACTGGAATCTTTCTTTATTCTAACTGCACATTTCTGAATCATGTACTTAGTTCTCTCTTTCCCTCATGCTCCATCGCACGCTTTCTCACCACAGACCACTCCATAGGATGGTCAGACATGATCATATTCCTGCTCTTCTAGGCACGGATTTCCCCTACATCACTAAAGGGAGGAGGGGAGTGCACGCTGAGGGATGGGAGGTAGCTTCTCTTCTCATTCCTCACTGTCTACCCCCATCTGTCTCTTCTAGACCCATCCTCTAAGTGCCATCTGATATTCTTACGCAGTAGTCACTTTGTCTTTCCGTAGCTTGGCTCAAGGCTGCCATGCAAAGTTTCGCTGGTTGTACACAGCAACTCCAGGGGGCGCCATTTACTTTTGTAGTTCTAGCCAAAGACTATTTTCTGGAAGAAGGCAGTAAAGGGTCTGGAGGAATAGGTGGCTTTTTCCCCTTCATAAATATGCACCATTTGAGCTGTGTGGTGACCCTGGTTTGGCTGCGCAGTCTCAGGCAAGGGCCACAGTTCAGTCATCTGGCTGTGCTCCCTGAATATCCAGCCTTTTTCAATAATCTGAATGGCACATAATTCTTGTTCCAGGTAGACGATTTGCGATCTAATTATTACAGGTTATAGGTATATATTACTGTCTACACATAACTAGATGCAACATTTTAGTCAAGTCTAAACAAACGCCCTGTTGTCAGCAGAATGGATTGCTTTACATTTGTCTGAACAATTGCTGTATTTCGTTTGCCTTTAAAAAAAAAGTTTGTAATGTGATAAATAAAATGTGCAAAGCATGTTTATTAACTCCTTCTTAAAGAAATTTACTTCTTTTCTTGACTACAGGTCGCTGGTAATATGTTTTTCTAATCTTTTCCCTGCTTTTTTGGATAATTGACTATTTAAAATCTTTATATTCTTTGGGGACATGAGCTGCTACATTCCTTTATATGAATATTCTGAAGTAGAGTGACCACACCTTTTTGTTGGACATACAGTGTTTTCATTTTCATTTTGCTGTTATAAATATTATGAGCATCTTTTTGTATGTCTAAAGGATTTCTTTTTCCTTTAAGATAAATTCTGAGAAATGGAATCATTTGCTAAAACAGAAATATGTTTAATGATCTTAAAACACAGAACCAGATTGATTTACAAGGAACTCTGTTATTTTATTCTCCTGATAGAAACATTTGAAAAAGCCTGCCTCATTGCTATCTGCCATCACTAACTCTGAAGCAATTTGATAGCAAATGGAGTACCCATTTTTTATATGCTTTTCTTATTTTCTAGAAATGTTCAACATTCTCTCACATGTTTATTAGCCATATTATATTTATATTTCTTTTTAAAACATTTGTTCATGTTCATAGTCCATTTATATCTTATTGTGTTAATGCTTTCCTTAATTATTTTCAGGGGCACCTTAATTATTAATGGCATTATTTATTTATTTATCATATATTTAAAACATATTTCTGAGTTGAGATTTTTAATCTTTTTTTTTCCAGCTAAGAGAGTCCCCCACCCTGAAGTCACCACAGAGGTCAGTGAAATGTTTAATATTATCTGGTTTTAGAATGGCATATATTTATTGTTTAAAATAACACCTTAAATTATCTGGAATTTATGTGTCTACATGACATGTATCTCTGTGGTGTGGTTTCACTTGATTATCCAGATAGTCAAATTTGCCATTTACTTTTACTAAGTATCCAACTTTTCCCCATTTGTTTGTGGCTTTCCTCAATTCCTGGGGAATCAACTCACTTGATGCCCATCTGCTGACTCTGCTCAGACCACTCTAGCTCATCCCCAAAGGAGCCCACTTTTCTTCCCTTTGATTTGACTTAGTCATCTTAATAATCATCTGATTTTTTTAAAGAAATTTTGAATATACTGTGTACCTGAGGTCAACATATTAGTACCCTATTGGATGTTTAATATTTAAAAAAATTTCATTGCATAACTGCACATCTTATCTCTGTTTTCTTATAAAAAAATAAAACAATAGAAAAACACCTAGTAAGCCTGCTGAATCAGTAATAATATACAGGTAGATTAGGAAAATATGATAGGGAAATGGCCATCTGCATCTCCATCAGAAGGAAATATAAAGGGAAAACTTTTTGGTAATTGAAGAAATTTGGAGTTATGTTGTTATGTTACCTGAAAGCACTGAGTTCTCTAAGTTGTCTGACAGTCCCGTAGGAGGTAAACTCCATAACCATAAATATGAACCAGGGTAGGTTTTGAGGCTTTGTGGAGGATGGATGAGCATTAGGAGAATAGGAGTCTTTAGGAGAATTGACCAAGGAGAATGAAGGCTGCAGTTGGGGTGGCTGTAAATCAGGTAAGAATATATGTGAGTATATATCAAATACTGTTTTATTCCATCTGTTGGCTCAAAAGTGAATCTTAGCTGTTGTTTTGGCATTTAGCTATCTACGTTTTAGCTATTTTGATAAATCTATATATTTATTCCCCACATATCTCTTTTTCACATTTTATTTAAAGAGTCTGGAATTCTGTTCTTTAACGGAATCAGGACTGTTTTCCCTGACCAAGTAGTGGTCACTGCCACAGATTTAGGGACTCTCAGATAAAGAGACCTCTTTAGTCAATACACAAGTGCTTAAATTATGGGAGGTGGTATTGTGTGGATATAAGGAATTCAGACTCTAGAATCAGAAAATAAACGTTCTATGTATTCTTCTACCACCTGCTTACCAGACAATTAAACTCTCTATGCTTCAGGCGCATTCTTCATAAAATAGGAGAAGTAATCATTGTAACTATTGTATTTGAAGTTTGGGAGGGGGCAGGTAGGGAAGAATTCAGTGATATCCCTTGTACAGTTCTTTTTCTGGTACTGAGCATGTGCAAACACTTACCATACATTAGCTGTGTAATAGGAATGCTCTGCCCTCTGGGGAATGTTAAGTGTTGTCTTATTGAGATGTGGAAGCGAAGGAAGGTTCTACAACCTCACTGGGACAGCATTGTATCACAGCAAGAAGAAAAGTTTGCATATAAGTTCTTTGAGAGCTAAGATTGTTCGGAGCTCTGGATGTCCCTTATCTTTAGTAGATGAATAATTAAAATTTGTTAAACTGGGAATCAAATCCACTATGTTTTGACCTTAGTAAATAATCACCTCTAAGGTCTTCATTGGATCTATTATGCAACAATGAGGGCTGAGGGTTGTCAGGACTGTTTAAACCAGTTCTTGTGGATCTCATTTTCTTTATGGGTATTACAGAGGGAAGGAGAAGATACCCTTTCTCTAAGCTCCATGCCAGTTCTATCACGCTGAAATTCTCAGACTCTATCCCTAGTCTACTATGACAAAATCTTGCTCTCTGAGAATACAAAAGGCAGCACCAAAGCTGGGTTGGGTGCAAGAAAGAATAAATCTGGAGGTGCAGAGCTGTACTGTCTTGCCCTAGGGCCTTGAAGCCTAATGCACATCCTGTTTTGCCTCTTTTCCCTTCCAGTTAAATGGAGTTCTGAAGGATTCCAAATGCAAGGTAAACAAAGCATTTATCCCAGTCAATTTTAACAACCTTCCCTTTGTACATTAGCATATAGCTTAACTTGCGTACAACCGTGGGAAGCTCATAAAATCTCAGCCTGTGCTGACCATAAAAGAAAGGTATTTTCGTATGTTGTTGGGTTTGCATACTTGCTTGAGGCAGTAAAGGAACTGCAGGAGCCTTTCAAACTAATTAACAGCCCCCTGTTGGGGACATGGCACTTTGCAGTGATTTATCCTAGGTGGGAGTGCAGACCTGTGCTGCAGGAACTTCCGAAGTTGTGTGCAGATCTGAGGGGATTTGTGAAGTGGTGTTATTTACCACAAACCTCCCACTACCCACTTTTTTGGTGGAGAGTGAAATAGAAATATTTAATACATCCCCATCCTAACAGGAGAGGTGACAACAGGTAATTCTTTACTACCATGCCCCTGCCACAGTGATAGCCTCCCAGAACTCAAGATAAGTCTGTCCTCCCCCTACAAATGTTACTGTGTGTTTTAGAAAGTCAGGTAAAAGTGCTGTTCCTTCACAGCCTGTGGTACTTCTGACGTGTTTTAAAACATGTGACTCTAGAACATGGTGTAGTTACTGCTGCCATAGTGCTTTGGGGTATCAACAATTTCCCTTTCTCTCAGTAGCAGAATGATCTGATGCCATGAGATACTAGATTTTTTAAAATTTTATTTTATTTTATTATGTTAGTCACCATACAGTACATCATTAGTTTTTGATGTAGTGTTCCATGAGACTAGTTTTTTAAAGCACCTTCCCTCAGGTTATTTTGTAGCTGCAGAAACAGACTTATTTTCAGTGGCTAATTTCCCCCCAGAAGTCCCTGAAATGGACTCGTTAAGGACTGGGGGGTGGGGGTGGGAGTGGAGTGGGTGGGGAGGGCAACATGGTTCTTTCCATTCTTACTGACTCCCTCCCCAGTCCTCCTTTCTCACCCAAGGGAGTTCATTATTGACCACAGGTAGGTTTGAGGTCAAGCAAGAAAAAATGAAAACTGAAAATATATTTAGTATAGGAGAAAAACACACACAGGCATTCCAGGGAAGAAGATCCAGAACGACTGGAGGAATCTTGGGTCCACCTACGTCATGTGCTAGCTGAGTCACCATCAGGAGTTACTGCAGCTTTCCAATCCTCAATTTCTTCATCAATAAAATGAGAATTAAATGGGACAGTCTTCTTTAGAGTCTTAGCGTGTCAGCATCCCGTGGAAAGGTTGAAAATGGATTTAAATATAAAAGAAGCTTTGACTGTAGAATTTCTGGCATCAGAGCATTTCACCACATTTGAACCACTATTCTTACCCTGACAGGCCTACCTAGTGTGTCTGAATGAGAAAACAAGTAGGCTTTCACTTTGTCCCCCATTTCCAATGCCTTGTCACCTGTTTCACTTCTTCCTACCTAGGCTCTCAGGGACTCTCCACCCTTGGCTCCCAGTCTACATCTGCCCTCTGAAAAGCCACAGGAACTCACCCAGACTTTTTGACGCATTCCTAAATGTTTCCATGATTATTTTAGTCTTGAGTCTTGAATAATAAACCTTCATAGCCAAGATAGTGACAGGATCCCATGTGAATTGTGCTGTGGCCATTCGAACATACAGATACCTCAACGAGAGGTACCATCTGAACTGTAAGAGGATAGAGTCAGATGTATTACTATCTATAGAAGAGCATTTAAATATATATTTTTATTTTTTTCTTAGTATTTCCATTCTTTGTTAAGTCTGAAGGGTATGAAGTAGAAGGAAGAGAGAGAACGTGCATAGAACACAAGCACAGATTGACATAATATGGACACCTTCTGCTAAACAAGCAAAACCAACTTATAATTCAGTTACATTTGGATATGGCAGTTTTTTTACTGAAACAAAACCATTGAGGAATATGATAACATTTAGTCAAACTCATGAATGAATGAGGCATTGGAAAAGGAAAAAAATTAACAATAGAAAATACCACCTCTTATTTATATAGCACTCTGCATATTTTAAAGATTTTTTATGGCCAATAAAAGACTGAATCCCACATTACTTGTGAAAAGAAAACAGGGAGGGGATTTTTATCCCAATTTATGGATAAAGAAACCATTTCAGGGTCCAAGGTTATGCAATAAATAAGAAGTTCCTCTCTGTGGCAATTAGGCTTATGGAAAAAGTGGTCAACAGAGTCTAGAAGGTTGGTGTTTTTGTTTGTTTGTTTGTTTGTTTTCCAGACTGGTCGATCCTAAATTCAATCCAGAAAAATAAGATAGGGTAAAGCGAGTGAGTGCAAGAAGAGAAAAAGAACATTTCTTTTTTTGAACTGAATTAAATGCAACTACAGTTATCGGAATCTGAATATGCAAAATCTGAAATTAGCCAGTACTAGAAACTCACAGTACCAATTTGGATTTCTAAGACTCACAAAATAGTGAAACCTGTTTTTGTACTTTTAGATTAATATACTAACTTTGTTTTCATAAGTTTAAAATAGTTGAATAAATACATGTCTATTGACATGGAATGATATGGTGATGTTCATTATATATTTTTAGGGAAAAATATGAAATGAAATGTGATTCTGTTCCTGTTTAAAATATATATATTTACTTATATTTGGCATTCAACAATAGAAAAAAAGCCTGAAATAGCAACATGAACATTTTTTTCAGCTTTACTGACGTATAATTGACAAAATTGTAAGATATTTAAAGTGTACACTGTGCTGGTTTGATATATGTAAACATATAGATGTAAACATTGTGAAAAGAGCACAAACATTTAATATTTCACTTAGCATAATATTTTCCAGTTTCATATATATAGTTGCAAATGACAAAATGTCATTCTTTTTCAAGGCTGAATTAATATTTCATTATACATATACACATCACATTTTTTGTTCTGTTCATTAAAAATGTTAACCTCAAATATTTCACAGTCCAAAGAGAAGACTGCCTTTGCCTGATCATTTTATTCTGGAGGTGATAATATGATTTAGGGGCTGAAGTCACAACAACTTTCAGATCATGGAGAATCATACTACAAGAAAACATTGTGTTCTTCATTGGTTATTGGAATTCCTTTTGTAGAGATTCATCTATACAGACTTCCTTTTCCTTCCTTTCCTTTTCCTTCCCATCTAAATGGGATGGGAAGGAAAAGATGGGGGCTCCGCAGGCCCCCATCTAAAATACCTACAATTTCCTTCCTTTTCCTTACTAGTTTTGTGCTTCAGGCAAGTTTTTCAACATTTCTGTGCTTTAAGTTACTGAATTATAGTAACTATCTCCTAGGGCTCGGTGAAGAGTACATGAGATAATGCAGAGTACCTGAGTGAGCATGAATAAATGCTCAATCAATTTCATTATCAATTGGCAGGTCTGATGACTTGATTGCAAGCCCAAGACAATGGTAGTCCTTAGGAGAACAGAGAAAGATGTTGGATTAATAATTAATAAGATGAACTGATGGAAAGTAAAAGAGGCTTTAAACAATGTTGGTATTTAATATCTCACTTATTACACAATCCAATGCTAGCATTTCTAGAGTTGGTGCTTAGTGCTGACACCAAAGACTCAGGAGCTCTGTTATCCTCAAATATTATTTGTTCTGTGTATGACGTATGCTGCGGCTCTATATAGAAAGCAGATGATGGAAACCAAATCATCTGTAAGGAAAAATTTTCCTAGGAACAATACCCCACCCTTCTTCACCCCCAAAGATTTTACTTTATGCCTCACTGCCCAGAAATGGGTTGTGCAGCCACCCATAACTGTGGAAGAATCCAGAAAGCAAAAATATGGTAAAAGAGAACTAGAATGCATTATTCATTCTCTTGAGCTGGACACGTTGCTGTCTGAACAGAGTAGAGGTGTCTTGAGCATGGATAGAGGAGGATGAGTGGGACACTCTGGATATGCAGTGATTGTCATTGAAAGACTTAATTGGACATAAAATCTCAGTACCACTATGGCAGACATCCCAGGAGCTTGATATTCAGTGGTGGACATGGCCTGTGAATGTCACATCATTAACACTGTGGCATATTTTGCCTTGCCTTTTTGGAAAAGGTGTTACAAATGTTATTCTTTACAATATAGCTCAACTTGTGTAACTGGTTATAAATTCTGGGCAGGGTATACTTCTAGGTGGTATGGAGAAGTACCTACAATTAAATAAATGCTTTTAATAATAGTGCCTCAAATATGATCAGCATATCTCAGAGGATTTTACAAAGAACTTTGGGGTTTTGGTGGGGACTCTTTTTCTTTTTTTTTTGCTTACTTAGGTTTTACAGTGAAGACTAAACTTTTTTAATTGATTTTATTACTTGTTTCACCAAAATCTCATTTTGCAATGCTTTGCACATTACCACATAGCTTCAGAGCCTGAAATTATCCCTAATTTAGATTTATGGGAAGAGTTTGCATATTTTACAAACATGGATTTTCTTCTAGTTCTAACAAAGTGCATTTATTTTGTGTACAAACAGTATATCTGTTTTGGAATGCTTTTATTTAAATTCTAATGATTTATGGGCACTGTGGTTTGGCTGCCCATGTAGCATTTTATCTGGCCCTTCCTAGAACCTTAACTCTTTAATTGGGCAAGGCCATACTGCCGAAGCTCATTGATCACTCTCTTTTGGCTTTGACATTATCTCTATGGGGGCAAAGGGGGGAACAAGGTTCTATTTAGTTTTTGTTTGCTTTTATTATTTCCTTCAACTCTCTGGCTGGTTATTGCATTCCTGTATCATTTTGAAATTTATAGTCTATTTAATAGCATTTTTATTTTTTATGATTATGTCAGTCTTACCCATAAGAGGATCTTAGGGAATATGTTTTCAGTTTCTTTCAATAGCAACCACATCTAGAAACTACCTAACTGAATTATGAGTTTTATTTTTTTACCGGAGGGAGCTATGAAACAGAAATGATTTTAGATGTAGATTATAATAATAATTTAGAGGCATCTTTATGATATGTGAGTTTCATATGACTCTCAAGCCTAGTGCTCCTTTGATTATTACTGTTCTAATAGAGCACTGCAAAACTTCTAATAGAGCACTGTTCTAATAGAGCACTGCAAAACTTCTAAACGTATCCAGTAGCAATCTCCACTTCAGGGGTAGGTGCAAGGAAGCAGGGTATGCTTAATACTGAGTCGTTCATGAAAATGTCAAGAACAGTCTGTTCAAACTGTCCCAAAAGGCCGCACAAATTGGTATTTCTTCTTCAGAGATTAGGTGTTTACAAGGATGAAAACATTAAACCATCATTAGTTGGGGGGGGAAGATAATTTATTAGAAGGGTACAGGGATGTTTCAGGGGAGCACAAAGTCCTGTTATGGAAGACCAGATCAAGAAACTAGTAAGTTATCTGGGAACAAGGTGTCCTCCTGTCTGACCCTCCTCTACAGAAATGTGAGAGTGGGTCATCCTCATAAATGGATACAGACATATAATGGTAGATTAAGAAGTCATAATGAGTCATAATTAGAAGTAACATTATAGAATGTATACCATGTCCCAGGCCCCCTTCCAAGTGCCCTACCTATATTGGCTCATTGGATCATCACAATGACCCTCTGAAAGATTAAATTGATCAGGGAGAAGTTCAGTAACTAGCTTAAGGTGGCATAAGTTGGTAAATAATAAAAAGTGGAGACCTGATTTGACCCCAGCTACCTAGCTTCAGATATAAATTCTGTTTCTTCTGTTTTCTTCTCTCTCTGCTGACCTTTCTTTTCTATTTTTTTCTGCTTCAGCCTGTGCCAGATTGCCCCAGTCCCAATTCTGCACATTTTCTGGTTCAGATGTCTGACAGAGATTGACTAGATTCTCTGGGTTCTAATTCTGAATTTCTGAGAAACACAGTCTGTTTGGTCAGTCGGGTGAACAGCTCAATTGACTCTGGAGAGGGCAATGGGTCATATGATTCGGACCTAGATGCCTCATTTCACTGTGAGTGATGAGGACAGATCTTATAGAGGGGATATGGCTGAGTAGTCCCTTGCAAAAGCTGTGTCTTATAATTTATAACTAGTAATATAAACATCCACATCTGGGGAGGTCATTCACATGGTCTCCAGTACTTCTTTATATATCTTCAATTATTAATTTTAAATCAATTTAATCTATATTTCCTCTATATTACTCTAGAAAATCATTTTATTTCTGCCTTTTTTGCATCCATTGCTCTCCAGATTAGAGTAAGTTTAGAAACCAAATAAACACAATGAAGATCTAGCAGTCTAAAGTTACCCTTAAAGATAATAGCTAAAATCAATTACATTATTTAATCCTCACAACAAATCTATGAGGCAGAATCAGTACTATTCCCATTTTAACGATGAAGAAACTGAAGCAAAAAGGTTCAAATGAATAATCCAGCTCACACAGAAAGTGACAGAACCCAGGTCCAAACCTAGTCTGAGTTTAAACAATTATACTACATTAACACATGTGCTTGTTTTTACTTATTTCAGCCAGTATTTGCAGGGTGGGGGGCAGGCCCCCATCTAAAAATACCATAGCAATCTCAGACATAAAAGTGGTTCGTAGAACAAGATCTTCTCATGTGTTTCTGCATCTGCTCACTCTCAGAGGAAGTACCTGCCATGAATCTTTACAACTTCTTGCACATCTGGCAGCACTTGTCTCATCCCAGAGAAGCTTTGGGAGCTGGAAGCAGTTTACCTTTGTGGCTGAAATGGGAGATGGGGATCTGAATTCAGGCCACCAAGATTGGAATGCTAAGTACATTTCTTAAGCGCTGTGTAAATTTCAGCAAAGAACCAAACTGCTCTAAAATTCATTTTTAAAATCTGGGTGTTGATGCCTACCTCCCAATTTCTGTGAGGATTAAATGAGGCATGATACACATTTAGTTAATTTGGCTGCTAATTTTAGGGCATACTCATTGCTTAGTCTCAACTGCCTCCTGTCTCTTCCTTTTCTCCACCTACCAGTGTTTAACACCATGGTCCTCACTGGCCCTCGCACATTTTAACATTAGAACTTCTACTTTGTGTGGCTCCTCAGTCTGCTGTCCTGTATATCTTCTGCTGTCAAATTGTAGCTTCTGTAATAAGTGAATGAAACTCAAGAACTCGTAAATCTCCCTGATTTCTCTGCATAGGAAGACTCAAGAGGCAATACTGTGATATTTTAACTGGTCTTTGGATTTGCAAAAAGCCAAAGAAATCATCCACTGGAAATAGCTTCCAAGGAGAATCCAGCAGAATAGAGAAATGTTAGGTCATCTCTGGCTTTTTTGAGAGCACTATGAAATATATTCAGCCATCACTGATTTTTCGTGGGTGGAATATTTAGGAAATATGATACTTTATGTTCTAAAATTGTATTTTATGATCAGCAGAATCTGTGAAGTCTTAAATCTGCATTAATAATAATACAGATCTAATTTCTATTGCTCTTAGTTTTTGTAGAATACTCTTATATAAATTTTTCCATCAGCCCTTACAAAAATGAAGTATTTGTTATTATCCCTATTTTATAGATAGGAGAATTGGTTTCCAGAAAGATTAATGGCTTCTCACTTCATTGTTCAAACCAAGGGCTCCCATGCCTTGCAGCATATGGCTTGACAGCATAGAGTTTGGAATCAAAGGGACTGGTTTTCATCTGAGCTTGCAGGGTAGCAAAAATAAAGATAGTAACACCTCCTTCATAAATGGGAAATGTGTTTGGCTGCAAGTACCAGAAAGCCAATTTACAGAGATGCAACCGAGTTGGGGATTACAGATATCACACAAAAAGAGATGTGGGCCCAGGACTGGTTTCCTCCTTTGACAGTGTTGTTGACAACCAATCTGCAGTTCCCTTGGCTTTTCCCTATCCTTGTCACCTCTTCCAGAGCTGCAGACATGCTGCCTGTGTCTCGGGTAGAAATAAGAAGGATGAAATTTTCAGTCTCTTTCTTTCCTTTCATAGACAAAGCAAAGGCTTTGCTTCCTAGAGCCTCCCCATGGACTTTGCTGTTCTGCCACAGTGTGCACTGTTACATCACCACCACCTGCTGCAAGGGACTCTGGGAAAAAGAGTGTTGACCTTGGGGCTGGCAATGTTGCTGCCCACAACTAGAATGGGGTCACTGTTAGTAAAAAATGGGGGGGTGGATCTTACCAGGACCAGCAAGTGTGTCTATCTCACATAGCTTTTAGACATATTTTATTTAGTGTATATTATTTTGTTATAGAATAGGTATGTAATAAATAGTATTATATGTAGTAGCATCTATAAGATTAATAATGAAAAATATGACAGCACTGTTTTTTTTTCTTTCTTCTCCTAGTCTTTTATTTGTTAAACAGTAGCCTTTAATAATAAATGTCAGAGGAAAGCAACAAACAAAAGCAGGGGATTTGCATAGTGGATGGGAAATGACTGTGAGCCATGGCAGACCAGAAGTTCCTATTTTTTGTTCTGTGGGGCCAGAAGTCTGCAAAGTGGTGTGCTCATCTTTCTTCTCCCCCACAAAGGTCTCAAACAGCTTAGATGGGAGGCTGAACACGATGACTGGTCCTAATTTTTGCTATTCAACCATTTTTCTTGATCTTGCTCTCTGACTCCATACATTCCAGACTGTTCAATGGTTTTGTAATAAATTTCCAAGATGAAGGGAAATTTCTTGCTCATTGTTTGCCAGAAATCTTGGCTTGTGTTCATCTTATTAAATAAAAAATATGCTCCAAAGACGCCCAAGAGTTCAACTACTAAAACTCCTTTAAAGATCTTCTTTGCCACTGCTTCCATAGTGCAGGCCATCCTGAGGTGCTTACACGCAGCTGTTTTTTTCATAGACAAAAAACACCTTTGAAAGAAAAAAATGGTAGTTGCTAATAATTATCAAAGTCGAATGTTACCTTATATTTTTTATTGTGTTGAATTCTTAATATCTTTCATCTTGTTTTAGCCTCATAATATTCCTCTAAATAATAGTGGATAGTATAATTATTATAATTTACATGGGGTGCCCGAGTGGCTCAGTCGTTAAACGTCTGCCTTCGGCCCAGGTCATGATCCCAGGGTCCTGGGATCAAGCCCCGCGTCGGGCTCCCTGCTCAGCGGGAAGCCTGCTTCTCCCTCTCCCACTCCCCCTGCTTGTGTTCCTTCTCTCACTATGTCTCTGTCAAATAAATAAAATCTTTAAAAAATTATTAAAATTTACAGACAGGAAAACTGATCTCCACAGAAGTGAAGGGAATTGCTTAAATTAATGGCAGGGCATGTGTTTTCACTTCAAATCTTGCAGTCGGATCTGAATATCATGTACTAGTACTCAAAAGACACTCTTTCCTCCAGACTGATAGAGGCAGTTATAAATGATAAGTAATGGTCATTTTGTTGTTGATTCGTTACTGAAAAATTAAAGATAGATAATATTCTCTAGTAATATGATCCCTTGCAATTTAAAAAGTATTTTACTATTTGACATTCAAAAAACACAAAGTAGACGTTTGATTTGTATTTTTGCTCTCTATAGGCAAGTAAGTTTGTGACTCCTAATTAACTTATAGAAAAGCCATTTCCTGGTACCAGTCACTGGAGCAGATGATATAGCATTTTCCATTTTCATTTCTGAGATTTCCCTCGGTTCTTTATACATTCACGATATGAAAGGAAACTGGTTGTTCTCAACTGGTTGCCTTTAGTCTTTTGGGCAGTGATTGGCGTACACTAACTGCACTCAGTAATGACAGGCTAGAGATTTGACCTTATTAGCCTAGTCTGGGACAGAACAGAGATGTTGAATGAGACAGCTAAAAATACAGCGAAGGATGTAGATTTTTGTATGAAACAGGCCGATTCCGCACAGGCTCATCTGCCACCAGAGCTCAGATTTAAGCCGACTGAGAACCACTCCTTGACAGAGAACTCCGTACTCACCCACCATTAATAGTAGAGGAGGCCTTCTTCAAGGAGTTGACTTATCACTTCTTTTCCCCCATATAAATATAATTAACTATGAAAGGTGGTGATGGCAGCAGAACATCTGTCTTTAGCTTTCAGATTTTTCACAGTCTGTTGATTAGGTTATGTTTTGTATTATTCCAATGTCCACAGCTGTCAAGTGAAATGGGAGCAGGCCTGCCTGAATCAGGGAGCGGAGGTCTGCAGCGGCTCTTCACGTTCCACGTGGTAATAGCCAGTGACAACTTCTACTCCGAACAAATTGTTTTCCGTTGGTTGATGGGTCTCAGCTGTTCTAACCTGGGAAGTGATGAGTTTTGCTTTCATTTGGGCAGTAAGATCTGTTCAAATAGAGTTGCTGGCTTCTTTGGGTGTTACTGTTTGTTTGATTTTGTGTTTTTTTGAGCTATGTGTGTATGCACATGTAGTGGTGCTTTGGTCCATTTTGACAGCAAGTTCCAAACTTACCAAAGCATAATCCTATGGAGGCTTCCAAGGTCTGTGCTGTTCCTGATACATGGGAGGGAGTGATCAACCAAAGGCAGAGGAGCATTTCAGACAGTCTCACTCCCACCAGGCTTTCTGAGATTGATTTCCCATCTTGACTCAAGAGCATTTGTTCTTGGGCTGATATGTTTTCCTTGTAAGTGAGGTTCGCTCACACCAATATCCTTGGTAATGCCGAACAGTGGAGTGGTAATTAAAATAATAAGATGGAGAAACACAGAGGGTCTTCCTTCAGGGTTATCAGATCTACTGAATTTATATGCTCTAAGTGTGAGCACATAGCATGGGAGTTGAGTATGTTTAAAATGGAAAAGTCGAGAAGATTTTTCCTCAGTGCCTTCAGGTTCCCTTCCCTTTCTACATATCAGAACATGGCCTTAGAAAAGGATCTAAATATACTTTGTCCCAAAGGTATAAATAATGCATGAATCCTTGGTTAGTGCACTTTAATAAGAAACAATGAAAAGTATCTACTGCTATTCAATACAAATTTCTGTGATGCTGGAAATGTTCCATAGGAAATCGCGTAGTATGCCAGAGGGACTCAACTTTTATTTTTATTTCGTTTCAATTAACATAACTTTAAAGAGCCACATGTGGCTAGTGCCTGCCATATTGGAATGTGGAAATAGACCATTAATGTTGAGCTTTAAAGCCTTCAGCTATTTCAAATGAAGTGTGTTTTTTTAAAGAGGGTTTAATTATCCTGGCATTACTGAAATGGTACCATTGCCACCTAAAATAGTAACACTGACCATTTCTAGTATCTAGCACAGCAGTATTAAATCATAGGCAACAGTAAGAATGAATGTATGAGGGGCGCCCGGGTGGCTCAGTCATTAAGCATCTGCCTTCGGCTCAGGTCATGATCCCAGGGTCCTGGGATCGAGCCCCGCATCGGATTTCCTGCTCTGCAGGAAGCCTGCTTCTCCCTCTCCTACTGGCCCTGCTTGTGTTCTCTCTCTTGCTCTGTCTCTGTCAAATAAATAAAGAAAATCTTTAAAAAAAAAAAAAGAATGAATGTACGATTATAGTACCTTAGATCTCCAGTGTCCCCTTCCTTTATTAACTTGATGATTACATTTAAAATAAAATGTCTGCATGCAACTGGCACAGAATAAATACTCCATTAAAGACAGCTATATTCCTTTTTACTATCATCATAATTATATGACATTCCTATACACTCTAATTGTACATGTGGTTTCAATCAGAATGGTCCTTGAATCATGGTTGAATCCCATAAGTGATTCTGCACTTAATGTCACTAATGATAAAAGTGTCACAAAATTATTGTTCTAAAGATATAAGGGTCCCAAAGAGAGTACTAAAAACATTGCATCCCAATCAGAAGAGCTTTTGCCGTACGTGATTCTATTCTCCACTCAAAATCAGCAATACTACTTATGAATACAGTTACCAATATCACAGAACTTTAAACTTTTAAAAAATCTTGTACCTCATTGTCTAAGTAACTACTGCATGGTGAATTTGGTGGGGACAAGGAGGGGGAAGTTGACTGTAAACTATATTGATTGTTAATTAAGGGTGAACTGAATCTACCATCATTTCCACTGAGTACAGCTGTAATTTTCTGCCATTCATTCTCCCCAAAATGTATTTCCTAGTGTTTCCACCCATAGGACTTGCCAACCACTGCTCCAGGCACTGAGATTGGTGGAAACTTATCCACTGGTTATATTAACATGGGAAAAAATTCTACCACAAGGCACTTAGCTGTCAGCCATATGATCTGAAGTAAATTCAATGGAATTGATTTATTTTAATTCTCAGTATTTCTAATTGGCCCCAAGCTGATTGCCAGTTAATGTTTATAACATTAAATTCAGGTTAACCATTTGATTGTCAGTCTTTGCATTAGCAATGAACTCTGTAATTTCGGGGCTCCTCAAATTGATTGTAACTTCTTGGCGACCATATTAAGATTTATTTTCTATTTCTCTGTGATGTATAGAATGGTTCTGATGACACAAAACATACTCAGTGGGCCTCTAGTAGATTAGCAAAGTGGCTGAATGCCTGGGAGAAGGGGTCAAGGTGATGAATTTTTTTGGTCCTATAGCAAAGACTTGCAGGTATTGTCTGCTGTGTACTAAGATGGAAGTCAGAAATTGCAATAGAGATCATCAAGTTTGTGAGGCCTGGAAACTGGTCACTGGGCAGGAGTATTGCTGGGCAGAAGGCCAATGTTGGAGGTTGAGCCTTGAGAAATGTCAAACAAACCAGTAGGGCGAGGAAAACATGGCAGGCCCAAGAATCTCTTTAGGATAAAAAATAGAGATGAGGCAGAGTGAAAAGATGAGTTTGAGTCCTCCTCTGCTAGAGAGCTGAGCTTTGCTTCTGTAAACCCAGGCACTGCATCTGAGACTGGATAAGTAGGATGCTGGATTCAGTTTATTTTGTACATTTTTTTCCTTTGATAAAAATATAAATCTCTATTCACTCATTTCCTTCATTTACATTCACATTGATCTGTTAAGACAAGCAGTTGAGATGGGGATAATTTTCCAGTTGAGCATGTGTCAGCATGATGCTAAAAAATGTAGTTGGTGCATTGTACTCAGCGCCCCCAAAAAGTTGGATATATTTCCTTTTAAGTAAACAAGCCATAAGAGAGGAGATGTTAATAAATAATAAGGAAGGAAGGGATAATAACCCTTGAAAAAAATTAAAGCACGAGCTAGATCAGCAGCATTTCATTGAGCAGAATGATGGTCCTTCTTCCTTTTTCTGTTATAGGTTATAGGGAAGGAAAATCACATTGACTTGGTTCTGAAATTCTTGTTAGGGAAACCTGTTCATCTGAGGCCATACCTTTGCCTGTAGTGAGTTTTTACAAACAAATGAATTATAATCAGAAATTAAAGGAAGGCAGAGGTGGGATGGTTATTAAATAAATTGTAATCAGAAGTTAAATGAGTACAGGCCAGAGATCAAGGTTTGAATAATGGGACCTTGAGGAGCCAGAAGCTGCCACATAATACAATCACAACTTCATGCTTTGAGGGGGTCAGTTGAGTCGATGGAGAAATCAGGCAACAAGGGCGTAAAAAATTCTGCATAAAACATTCTATAATGAACATTCTCTGCTACAGGTCTTCGTTGTGTTTGTTCAATAAGCAGAATCTAATGCATGCTCTCAGAGAAAGCATAAAAGTTTCAAAGAAAGATCATTACAGTCACAAAACAACTCTCTTTAAAATACATATACATATGTACATGTGTGTGTTTCTTTCAAAACAGTATCTTATTTTTGTACTGTTTTATGATATGCTTTTCTCACTTACCAGTATATTCCTTATATAAATATTGAAATCTAAATTCATATTCATGGTTTTATATGGTTCCTACCAAGAAAAAATGTTGTTTAGTTTGTAACTGCCAGTTAATTTTTTTGACCTCATGATATCTGATAGATCACCATTGGAGCTAAAGACATAAGTGACCCAAGATTATCTCAAAGAAGCAAACTTTCACAAAGGTTTAATGGGCATCAATATACAGCTTTTCTCTATTCTAGTTCCAATTCTGCTCACACCTCTTACCGTGACACTCAAAGGCTATAATGAACAAGTATAAACATTAACAATGTTAGGTTTGAGGAGGGAAGGGTCTATGGTTTATTGGGTCTGGAGCCTCAACTTTTTCTGTGCTATTACATATTTGTAGGGTTTATTTCAGATTTCATGGGTTTTTATTTAAACATTTTATTGAGATAATTATAGATTTACATTCAGGTACAAAACACACACACACACACACACACACACACGCAGTGATTCTTTGTACACTTTTCCCAGTTTCCCCCAAGGGAACCATTTTGCAAAACTTTAGTATAATATCACAACCAGGATATTGACCTAAATACAATTCACTGATCATACATAAATTTACCATTTTACTTTTACTGGTGTGTCTTGTAAGAATACACAATTATATTTTTTACTAATGTATATTTAGCATTTTTACTCTTTGGTCACATTTTCTAAATTTGAATATTTAATGCATTTTACCATTTTTTGATGTTAGATAGGATTTATGGTTTTTTTGTTTTGAGTATAGTTGAAATGTAATGTTACATTAGTTTCAGGTTTAGTTCTATTTTCCAGGTGTTTAGACTTTTTTTAAAATGCCCTTTTCCCTTGGATTTGAACAGTTTACTTGACTGTATACTATAAGTGTAATATATTCTTTCCCCTGATTTTTCCAACAGGTGGCCCTGATGCCTCTGCCTTTTCTTGGCCTTGTCCCACATCCTTTAGTTACTATAGCTTTAAAATATATTTTACTCTGTGGGAAAGACAATCTATTCCCATTACTCTATTTAAAATGAAAACTTATTTGCAATCCTTAACATTTATTCTTCCATATAAATCATATAATTTAGCATTTGTTTTCATTTCTTAAGGAAATCATGCCAGTATAAAATTAATTTGTATTATGTTTGTAAATTAATACTTAGAATTTTTTTTTCTTCTTACAAATTTTACCACGTAAATTCTTGCCATTTAGCTTCATGCTGTAGCTTTACTTTTTGTTCATCTTTTTCATGGACCTTAGCAAAATTACTCAGTTTGCTCTATATGGGTTCTGCACATTTTGCAAGAGCTTCAGAGAAGTTTCCCTAGCTCTTAGATTGAATCATTAAAAATGGGTCTTCCCCACATGCTTCAGTACATTTCTCTTCTTCTGACTTAGTGACATGGTGGCCACAACTGTTACAGTGTTACCAGTAAGTGAAAGGAAGAGTGAGTAACATGACTGTTTCTTTCTGATGGAAACTCGGGGTCTTATTTGGATGAGACTCAAAGGTGTTGCTCAATGATTCCTGAATAGGTTAAATGATCTAAGAAGAGTACACAGCTTTCATTATAGGTTATATATCTCCCTCATTGTGTTCTCTCTGCAATCCCATGTTCTCCAACTCCATCTATGCCCTCATAATACAGAACAGACACAGTAAGTGTGCTATTCCACTCTTAAATGGCAGCTCAGAGAAGTAGGCCAATGACTTAGGGGGGAAAGAGTCAAAGATAATTTAAGTAGACCATATCAAAGCAAACAGAGGATTTGGAAGAGGTTGCTTGGAATAAAAGCAACATTTCCCCACTACTTTTGCCACTCAAGTGTGACCATAGGACTAAGTTTTGACCAGTAGGATGTAAGCAAGAAGAGTGTGTGTGAATTGCAGGAAATATAGTCAGAGGAACATGGTTTGCTCATTTGTCTGCATTTCTCCTTATGGTTCTTAGAATACTGACGTAGTGGCTTCCTCCAGATTTTTTTTTTTTTAGTATGAAAGGAAAATAAGCTATTATCTTGTTAACTCACTGTTATTTTGGGTTTTGCTGATAATTGCAGCTGAATTTGATTTTAACAAATATAGGATGTGTCTTTTGCAGAAGAATTCATACATTAACAGCTACTGCCACAACATATCCTCAACAAATTACTGAACTTCATGAATGGAGAAAGAAATTTTCAGTCATCCAAGCAGAAAAACAACTCTCAAAGTGAAAAAAAAATCAGGTTCATTTTCTAATTTTTTGCAACAGTGTTGAATTTTTCCAAAAATGGCCTAAGTCTACAAGTTCAGCATACAAGAGTTTATGACCAAACTATCATGACAAGCTGAGTTATGTCTTGTATCCAAATGTTAGAAGAAGACATTCTCAAACAGGGATGAACTTGGGGAACTATTGTACCTGTGAGAGAATCTTGGGGATAATTTATTTAAAAAAGACATAAAAGTAAGAAAATAAAAAACAAGAACACCTGACCATGAAATCTATCCATAATCATGAATGGGAACACCATGCTAAAAAGGGCTGATGCTGAATACTGGTGCTATTTAAATATTACACTACAAAGAAATTACATTGGAAGAAATGACGTTTTTCAATCATATGCATAATAAATGAGTAACAAAACTCCCACAGTGAGAAAGGGAAAAGTGGGAGAAATCATAAGCTCTACTTTTTGTTCCAGACTTATATATCAAGTCTTCTTGATATATTATCTTGGGCATCTTAAAGTCAATATATATAAAACCAGATTTGTTGTCTTTCTCCCCAAATGTGGCCCCTTTTCACTATTCCCTATCAGAGAATAATCATATCATTCATTCACAAACTTGTCTGAAAAACTCCACTGGTCACTTTTCATAAGCGGCCAAGTGTTCTTGGTGCTCAGCCTCAGGTACACATGCATGCTCTTCCCTCTATTTATATCTTTCTATCTCTCACCTTACCCCTGTTCTCACTTCATCCCTGTAGACCTACAGTAAAGGTTTCTTTCACTTCTACTTCCCGGGACATGATCATAGGGCCACGACTCTTACAGATACCTTCCTTGAGTGGATAAATTCAATTCAGGTATTAAAGCTATGTCCTCAATATAATTTTACCAAAATAGGCACTGTATTGTGCCTCTTCTGTACTCTTGAGTAAGTCCTCAGTGTAGTTCAGAAGCAAGAGAGAGAGGCTTATAATTAATCTCTGCCCCCTCAAATCATATCATTATCTATTGTTTCTGCCTGTGTGGGTGAAGGGCATTTTACCAACCCACTGTAATTTAAGACTTTGATAACCTTTCTAAATCATTTGTTTTAAATATATCTCTTATATGGAGTATATAGGGTTTTGATTTGTGGTCCAACTGCTATTGTTTCTTTCAATTGGTATTGTAGCCAATTTATGAATGTACATATATGACAGATATGTTTAGGTTTAGATTTTTTGTGATATGTTCCTAAGTTTTATAATCTTTACATGGTGATTTTCTTTGCTATGCTTTGTGTATGTGTTCTGATAATTTTGAAGGTTTATACATTTTCTTCTAGTGGATTTCTAAAGGTAACTATAACTTTGTGTAATACTTTATATAATTAGCACTTTTAAAAAAGTAATATCTATTTAACAATAATAGCATTATAATTTTACGTTCTCTTCATTTTTCTTTTTCTGACCTCCTATATTTCACTGAACTTCAGTCACAAAAAATTAAAGAATTAGTATCTGTATTCTATTTCCCACCATTTGTTTGGTTATAGCATTCTTACACTCTCAGTGTATATAACTAAATCGAAAAACAAATTTTATGACTAAATTTAACCATAATCCCAACGTTACATTACTTCTACCTCGGTAGCACAATTAAATGAATTCAATGCCACTTGTCTGTAGGCTTAGTTTTAATATTCAGTATGTTAATAATTAAAAAAATACAAATCATTGGGAAAATCATCTTTAAGTTAGCATTGGGATACTTGGGCAGCTCCCTAAAAGTATTAAAGTAGCAATTTCAATAGCCACCATAACATAACTAAAATATTTTAAAATTCCCCTCTATTCCTGTGTTTGGTTTGTGAATTGCTCGGTGTCTGTAGAGGAGATATGTTCATTACTAACATGCAGAATTCCAATAGAGAACATAAAATAAACAAAATGGTGGTTAAAATAATGGCTAAGAGTTGTGGGATCAATGGCCTGTTTGAAGCCTAACTTTACCACCTACTATTTGAGAAAAGTACTAATATTTCCTTTAAAATGGAGATTAGAAATAAGACCACAAGTTAAATGAGGATTATAAAAAAATAAAGCATGTAGAAAAATGTCATCACATAGTATGTACTCAACAAAGGCTGGCCATTATGGTATTATCCATCTTCTTAATGTTTGCTGGTCTGCTAGATGAGAAATGGTAGCTAGTTTTTTGAATTTGCAGCTTCCAGATCAATAATAAATTAAACATCTTTTTTAAAAACATGTTTATTAGCCATTTGTATGCCTTCCATGAGTTGTTTGTTAATGCTCTTTGCCCATTTTTCTCTTGGGTTATTTGTCTTTTTCAAATAAATTTGTCAGGATTTTTTTGTTTGTTTTTACATTAGACACAGTAACTTTTCTAGGTATTGTATCTTTTTTGCAAACTTTACTCTTAGTCTTGTGTTTATACTTTTAAAGCATTTTTGTATTAAAGTGATTTACATTAGGAAAAGGTACATCTCAATGATCTTTCATAATCTGAACACACCTATGAGCTAGCGCCTAAATCCCAGAAAAAAGAAAATAATCCAGCAGTCCAGAAACCCCCTTCTTGGTCCATCCTCAGCAGGACCACATCTAAGTGTAACTATTATCTTCACTTCTGACAATATAGATTAATGTGTTTTCATGTTTTTGTACTTTAAATGAATTTGAATCATATACAGTTGAACTCTTTTGTGTCTGACTTCTGTCATTTGTAATTTAATTTTGTTTAATTATGGCACCTTTCATTCTAGTAGGATTTTTTGATGTTTTACATAATTTAATCCCTTAAAAACTCAGTGAAGTGAATAAAGCAAATACTTTTACATATGGTTGTAGAAAAGGGTGGACTAGTAAATTTTAGTATAATGTGATGTGGGTTTTTTTAGTAATTTCATCTCCTAAACCAATGTTTCTTTTTTTTTTTTTTTTTTTTTTTGGTGCAGTGTTCCATGATTCATTGTTTGTTCATAACACCCAGTGCTCCATGCAGAACGTGCCCTCCTCAATACCCATCACCAGGATAACCCATCCCCCTCCCCCCCTCCCCTCTAGAACCCTCAGTTTGTTTTTCAGAGTCCATCATCTCTCATGGTTCGTCTGTTTCTTAGAAAAGAGAATAAAAACCTTTTAATCATTGGGATTCTAATTTTCAACAATATTTCATCTAATCTTCATTATGTAGTCTTTAAAGATTTCTATAGTCTGGTTCACCTGAACTTTGCATCCATATTATGTGCTACTTTCTGAAGAAGTCTATAAAGGCAGGGCTGTCATTATCTTCCAAACCTGCAGTCTCTTTGCATCTTTCATTCTGTCGGGAGTTGCCCTCTTGGTGCCCCTTCACTATTCAAAGCCACATTACCCCTGATACCTAACTCTACAGTCATGGTGTCTTCAGGCCAATGCATATTTATTGAGTAACTCCGGTGTTTCACAGAGGTCCTGAGGTTAAAAAAAAAAGTGCTGAGAAGTCATTGTTATTAACGTGATCACAATCTAATAGGAGACACATTTAAATGCATATTTATAATTAAGTAAGTTTGGAAATAGGGACAAGTTATAAAATTTGTATAAAGGGAAGAGTGGTTCACTTTGCATACATCAAAACTCATTGAAAACTAAGAAGTGAAACTTGACAGTCAGAGTGATATATGATGAATGTGGAAAACAATGTCTATGAGTCCACATACAGGGGGAAGAGTGTTTTAAGAAGAGGGAACCGATTGTGGAAACCCACTGAGGACTGAACCATTCTAGCAGTTACATGTGGAAGTCCTTGTATCCTAATGAAGAAAGCAGAAATTGTTCCCCGTTTGGAAAAGAATCCACAAAGCATGAAGCAAGATTAGGCAAACAGGCATTTATTAAGAGGTAAGGTTGAAGAAGTTGATTGTGTCCATATTGTGAAGGAACAATAGCATCCATATGAATTTTCTCCTATTGTTGGTGAGGTGCCTAAAGAATATAAGGGATGACTCTACTTTAGGTAGATCACTCTGTACTTATGACAGGTACAAAGAGACAGGGTCAGGGCAATAGCTGTGCCACCAACTGAGTAGGGTGATGCATCTGAACTCTCTTACTAGAAACATCAGTCTTCTTGCTATCTGCCACCTGTCTCCTGGCAGCCCAGTCTTGGAGGGGGCGGAGGGGTGCCATGATCTGTACTCTCTATCTTCATGCCTAAGTGACTGTTAAATTTTGAAGAAAACACCACCATGCCTGTAGATGACAACTAAATCCGTGTCCACTATTGCAAGCATCTCAGTATCACTCAGCAGTCATTTCAGTTTTCTTCCTAGGAAGGATTGCTCTTATTCTTCTCAGTTACTTTTTTAAAATTTAGATCTTCTCTTAAACCTGTTATCCAAGTACATAATTTTATTCTCAGCAAACAAATTTCCCTTTTGTTTCTTGAAGAATTTTGGAGACTTCACAAACAATTTCTCTAAAAACTTCCTCTCTTCCACCAAGATAAAAACTATTGCTTATTACTACTAGGTATTACCCAAAGGGTACGAAAATACTGATTCAAAGCGGCACTTGAACCCTGATGTTTATAGCAGCATTATTAACAATAGCCAAATTATGGCGAAATCCCAAACATCTACTGACTGAGGAATGGATAAAGAAGATGTGGGGTGTGTGCGTGTGTGTGTGTGTGTGTGTGTGTGTGTGTGTGTGTGTATGTAATGGAATATTACTCAGCCATCAAAAGAATGAAATCTTGCCATTTACAATGACATGGATGGAGCTAGAGTATATCATGTGAAGCGAAATACGTCAGTCAGAGAAAGACAAATACCATATGATCTCACTCATATGTGGAATTTGAAAAAACAGATGAACATAGGGAAAGGGAAAAGAAAAAGGAAAAACAGGTAGGCAAGCCATAAGAGACTCTTAACTACAGAGAACAAACTGAGGGTTGCTGGAGGGGAGGTGGGCAGGGAATGGGTTAAATGGGTGATGGGTATTAAGGAGGGCACTTATTGCGATGAGCACTGGGTGTTATATGTAAGTGATGAATCTCTGAATTCTCTAACTAGAATTTAAAAACTTGAAACAAACAAAAAAACCTATTGCTTATTTATGGCTATATTTAACTCCTTCCCCTGGGGGAAGATGTCCCTTCTCCTGTATGAAAAAATCCCATCCAATTGTACCTATAATTCCATATCCCTGTATTTACCTGTACTCACTCATGTTCTCTGCTAGAGCTTCAATGTCTCATGTCCGTTTTATTTACTTTAGCTTATATTATTCAAGACCACATCCTAAATTTAAACCTAGCACTACTGACGTGTTTTTTTGCTAGATTAGCATTCATGCTTTATGTAAGGTGGAAGCAGTGAGCTCTTCTCCCAGTTGAAGAGACTTTCTTCCATGTGTCCTTTGCTCCCAGTACCGTTGGATGCCACCATAGAAATGTAATACTCTTCAGTTTACATGCCATGCATGGGAAAAGTTACATGTGAGTGAGGACCATCACCTGATGCTCCATTTATAAGCTTCTGATTAATTTCCATAAGTTGCCAGTTAAACATTTCCCCATGATGTGTCATAGCTAAATCTTGATTTCCATGCTGTCACTTGGACCCTAAGAGTACAAGTGGGATAACATTAAATGACCTTATTCATTTACCCCTGTGGACAACTCTTTCTTTGTCTGTGGGACTCTTGGGTAAATTAACCCTTTTCTTTCTCAAGCTGAACCTGTTTGCCCTTGGTTTCTCCTTGATTACAAGTGCTAATAAATATTTCCTAGTTTTTGTATGTTTTTGGTCAACTAATCCAAATATGTTTCCTGGAAACCTTTGTGCCATGTACTGGTCTAGATTCTGAAAATATAAATATGAATAAGACAACTTTCCTGAACTTGTGGGTCTTAACATTTGGAAGGGTGGATGAGAGTGAGTGGCATGCAAACAGACAATATATTTTTTTAATAAATGCACAAATGGATTTTTTTAAAGGAGCTAGGGCTAGCTAGGAGTAGCTAAAGTAATTTTGTTTTCTTCATATCATACTGCCTGAATAGTTTTCATATTTCTGTGCTTCCATTCTTTGCATCTTTGTGGGTATGTTCTGCAGACCTCAGCACAGGTCTCATTTATACAGCCAAGGTTTTGCAGAATAATGTGATCATCTTTGACTTTGAGAAAATGTCTCTTAGATCATCGAGGTTCTATGCTACAAAGGGTCTTGTTTTGTTTTCATATCAGTTTGTCAATCTGTGTTTCAAAATACTGAAACTCTATTTCATTCCATTAAGCTAAGCTGGGATGAAAGCCCTTTCCCTTGTGAGAACCTCCCCACCTAGTTCTTGGCCTTAACTTTTGGTTTCCCACTTGTGCTCAGTATTAGTAGGATGGACAGGACCTGTGTTGTCCTGGCATCATGGTGCAGTGTTGAACAAGGTCTGTGATAGATGGGGCAAAGGACTTTTTTTTTTTTTTTCATGGAAAAGACTCTACATTGGAAGAAAGCAGCATGCTAATTTGGCAAATTCAGAAATCAGTCAAATCAATTAGGCAGCAACATGAGGACCAAATCTCTAGCTTGATCAACCATAGTTTGTCTTCCTACCATCTGTGTTAGCCTCCTATGTTTCTGTCAGTGGGAAAGATTTAAGTGGCTTCAGGAAGCTGTTTTTTCATCTTTTGTTTTGCTAATAGCGAATGAAAGAGCTTTGGCAAGGAAGTGAGGCTGATAACAATATGCTCAGATAGATTTCAGGCTTCTATCCAACATGAACCAGGTCTATACAGCAGAAGAAGAAAACCTTCAAGCAGATGATATGTGGAGCTTTAGAGATTTCAACCCCAAAATGGAACATTAAAATAACTCTTTCGGGCCATTTCTCTCTGGCCTTTAGTGAGCCACTGCTGAGGTAGGTTTTGTCATTTCCACCTAAGGCTCACAATAGGCACTGAGTGGCCAGCAAAAGACTAATAAGATACAGAATGAAAAGTTGAGTGTTTACCAACAGCCCATATCCAACCTTATATTCAGGAATAGGTGGAATAAAAAGTGGATTGTAGAGAAGGCATATTTTACAAACATCAAGTCTTCACTGGACTTCTTTCTCTGTGCACCTGGTGAGCTAAGGCAAAACTCACTCCAGGTACTGGCGCAAAGCCCACCCTAAAGGAGTAAAATTTCTTCTTCTACTGTCAAAGCACTCACGTCATCTACTACTGACTGTTGACATTCACGCCTGTTTATACCTGTGATAGTTAATTTTTTGTGTCAGCTTGACTGGGCCACAGTCCAATTGCTTAAGCCTTATTGTGGGTATATGTGTGAGGATGTTTCTGGGTGAGGTTAATATTTGAATCTATATACTGAGTAAAGCAGATTGCTCTCCCAGTGTGGATGGGCCTCATCCAGTTAGTTGAAGGCCTGAACAGAACAGACAGTAGAACAGCTGAACCTCCCACAAGTGAGAGGAAATTCCTCCTGACTTACTGCCTCGAGCTGGGACATCAATTCTTTCTTGCCTTTGAACATGAACTGAAATACTGGCTCTTTCTAGGTCTCCAGGATGCTGAATCAATCAGTCTTAATCAGTCTCTCTCTCCCTTAACTATTGGATCTGTTTCTCTGGAGAGCCCTGACTAATATAATACCCACATGGTTCTGTCCTAGGGCTGGTATATGTATTTTGAAGGGAAGGAAAATGGACATGAGGAGACTGAGGAACATTTCTGAGTTTTTAGAAGGCTCATCCCTCCCTCTGCTCTTCTTTGTTTCTCCTCTTCCCCGACAAAGGGCCCTTGTTAATTTGCATAATGATCTCAGCAATATCTCTTTTCACCAACCTCCTCCAACATATTATAAAGCTAGCAGTTTTTATGTAATCACCAAGGCTCTATAACTGGATTCCTACTATTGCCCCCAAATACCTAACATTACACACAGAATAATGGCAAGTGTATCCAGAAATAATCTCAGCAGATTTCTGTACAGACCCAGAAGCCCTCATTCTTTTTATCCAGAAAGACAGTAAAATATATCCAAAGATTTCAGTAAACCAAACAATGATATGGTGGAGCATGACTCCGTACATACTGAAAGGGAAAGAAAGGAAGGTGGTAAGGCAGAGAGAGGGGAAGGGAAGGAGAAAAGAAGAGTTTGCTTGCTTTACAAAAGCCATTATCACAGTGACATAATGTCACTATGGTTAGTAAGACATAGCATCTTACTTTCAGGAGTTAATAAGCCAGTGATGGATGGGAATTGTACACAATTAACTCCAAGCATAAAATAATACTCTTAAGAAACTCTCTCAGCCAATGTGCTTGCCAGTGAATCTAGATCATTCCTAGTTTTCAGTAAGTGAAACATTCCAAACTTCAGCAAAGCTCTTCTTCTCTAATGTAAGTAGATAGCTGACTCTGACTCAAATAGCTTTCGTGCAGCATATTATTTCCAGTGATAAAGCCAACAATTCCAGAAAACAGGGCTTTTTTTTTTTTTTTTTTTTTTTTTTTGCTAAAAAGAAGTGTAGGAAGAAGGGAGAATACTTAAGAAAGTGTACTTAGATTGTGTTCCCCTCTGTTCCATGTGTTTTGACATGATGACTGGTGTCTCAGGAGCTTAGAATTCAGAATTGGTCTTCCTGCATATCAGAATCTAAATCAGTTATTCCCATAAACAAGAAACTGTAATTCAAACTAATTTACATTTATTAATAAAATGCACTGTGGATAGACATTTCATTTTTTTCCTAGTAGAGTTGTCTTCCTAGTATACCTAAATTTAATATCAAATTATAATGTCTCAAGCACTAGAGTACTTTGCCAATTGTTTCTTATTCAGTCTTCATAATAAAAAGGAAAGATGAATGATGTTTTCTCTGTTTTACAGATGAGAAAACATGAGGCTTAGAGTTAAAATGATTGCTCAGTTGGTTAAGTATCTGACTCTTGGTTTTGACTTAGGTCATGAGCTCAGGGTCCTGAGATCAAGCCCAGTGTCAGGCTCAGTGCTCAGTACAGAGTCCGCTTGAGATACTTTCCCCCTCCCTCCCCTCCCACTCTCTCTCAAATAAATAAATATATAAAAGATTTACCAAGATTACGCAGCTGGTAAGCAGAAGCACTAGAATTTAATCTCAAATTTGCTGGGCTTTGGGACATGGTTCTTTCTTTCTTTTTTTTTAAGATTTTATTTATTTATTTGACATAGAGAGACAGCGATAGAGGGAACACAAGCAGGGGGAGTGGGAGAGGGAGAAACAGGCTTCCCGCTGAGCAGGGAGCCCGATGCAGGGCTCGATCCCAGGATCCTGAGATCATGACGTGAGCCGAAGGCAGACGCTTAACGACTGAGCCACCCAGGCGCCCCAGGGGACATGGTTTTAAAATCAAACCATGGAATCCTAAAGTCACACTCACATTGCAGTGGGCATCTAAGGAAGAGGTGAAGTGGTAGATAAATCAAGATGAAAAAAGTCCAGCTGTCCTTTCATTCAATCATTTATTCATCAATTTGTCTCTTCATCATGTATATTTAGCCTCACTTTGTACCAGTCATTGAGCAGGATGTCACAGCATATATATTAATGTAGTCCATGACTTCAAATAACTCACAGATGTTTCTTTTGAATTGGAAACATTTTGCTTTTACAGTTCTTCTTTCCCTCCTCAGCTTCTTCACTGCCATTCCCGTCCTTTGTTTACTCACCTCCCTTGTCCCCTAATGTTTAACTCTCTCCAGGTAGAGTTCAAACTTCATCTTTTCCAGAAAACCTGCCCTGAGCATACATACCCTGGGCTACATGAGATGCAGCCCAGTAGTTAATTGCTCTCTAAATATTCTGTTGGATTTTTCCAAATGGACCTTAAGCTTATGGACAACAAGATCTGTGGATAAGACATTTTCCCCTCTATTAAAAAACACAATGCTAGACCCATAATAGCTGCTAAATAAATTCAGTATAATTTTAAGCTAGGAGCATTTCTTGAAATTCAGCCATACATTACTAGGGCATCACTGAAGTTGCCCATTCCCTTGTTTAAAACATTGAAATACAAAAATAAATAGATAAATAAATAAATAAATAAATAAATAAACATTGAAATGACTTTCATCCTCCGAGTTATCTAGGTCCTTCCTTAACTCCTGGTAGATATTCAGTCTCCAATCTTCTCTAATTTCTCTCAGTTCCAAGGAGAAGGATTCCATTAATTTGCAACCACATTTGTTCTCCATAACAAGAATGAACTCCTAAAGTCCCACTGGAAAGCAGGTAGCTGATTATCTAAATTGTTCTCATGCACAGCGATGTAATTTTTCATCTGGCCTTTAAAAATTGCAAAACATGATACTCCACACACAAAACTGCTGATGTACATTTTTTGTTTAATTTTGCCAAAAGCCTTGGGCTCAAATCTGGAAGAGAATTCCTCCTTTTTTTTTCCTATCAGCCAAGATTTTCTTTCATTGCTAGCACTCCAGAACCTTGTATCTTGTTGAGATTTGATGGTGACCTCACAGGTACCTTATTAATAATAAACCAGAGGGGCTCAGCAGAGCTTGGGTTTGGTGTAATAAATCATATTGTAAGTAAGTGCCGTGTTTGCAGTTTTGGAATTTAGAGGAATATAATAACCGAGATTGAGGGTCTGGCAGGTGGTAAGAGTTACTAGGGGTGGGGACTGGCCTTTTATGGGTCTGACACATGCTTATGGTTATTAATTACTTTTGCCTTTTACATTGTTAATTGCCAGTATTCTTTCCAGTTACAATGTAATTGAATTTTAAAAAATGAAGCCTCAAATATCACATCCAGATATTACACTGTGCCTTTACCTAAGGAAGTGTATACAGTTTAGGTTACTTGAAATAATGGATAATAAAGGTAACTAATGATATCCAAAGCAGCAAATAACCTAGTGTGGGAAATGCCAGGGGGTTGTAAAGGAGAAATAAGATCTCAAAAAGTTAACATGTGGATTTTTGCTAGTCAGTAGACCAGCATGCAATTCAGTTGTTCTGTTTATTAGAAAAATCCTTTCAGTCATTAAGGAAGAGCACTGCTAGTGTAGTTCCAAGTCCATGTGTTTTTAAAAGACAGTCTATTTTCGGGCGCCTGGGTGGCTCAGTTGGTTGAGCGACTGCCTTCGGCTCAGGTCATGATCCTGGAGTCCCGGGATCGAGTCCCACATCGGACTCCCTGCTCAGCAGGGGGTCTGCTTCTCCCTCTAACCCTCTTCCTTCTCATGCTCTCTATCTCTCATTCTCTCTCTCTCTCTCTCAAATAAATAAATAAAAATTAAAAAAAAAAAAAGACAGTCTATTTTCCATGCATTTTGTGCCCACACTCCTAGGTGATGATGGTGATAGCATTTGTTAAAAGCATGCAGTCATATGAACATTGCTATGTGGGCTCCTTAGAATAGTTCAGTGTTTTCTAACAACTTGGATGTGGACTTCTTGGACAGTCTAAGGAAAATGTGGACTTCTTTCTCATGCACATACATATAAGCATAGATACACTAGAACCTATCAACAAATTGGTAAGCACAGGTAGGGGATCCTTGGGTCTTCGCTTTGATGGATCCCAGAATAGTAATACCTGGTGCAGGAGTGGGCTGACTGGTGACCCAACTATGGTAATGGATTATCATAATAATGATCCCTGGTTACTGTGAAAGATTAAGCCATGTCTTTTGTCCTTTCTTAAGAAGGCAGGTAGATGGATGATTAATTTGTTGGTTAGAATTTTCAAATAAAGTAACTGTTCCTTAATTAAGCTTTATAGACCAAACTTTAATAGTGAAAATGCTATTTATTATAATGACAGTTTACTCTTTGACAGTAATTGCTAAATAAGGAGCTACTGTAAATCGAAAGACCACCTGCCCAGGGTTACCTTCTGTACATGGGAGGCTTAGAGCAAAGGAGCTGTTCTGTCAATCCTGCTACCTCCACTCGTGAAGTTAGAATGCCCTGCATGATTAGGCTGCATACATTTCTGAGAAAGGCCAAATTGCCCCACACTGTACTTATTAACATCTTGAAATATCATACTTTTCCAGCATCCCCTTACTCATCACACAGGCTACCTGAGACTTCATCGTCATCAAAGAGGAATTTGATTGGAAGCCCGAATTTCACATAATCATAAATTTCTCTTTGTTAAGATGAGAGAACAGAGGCTCCAAGAAGGAAGGGGAGTGATTCTTCGAAATCTCCACTAAGCATGAGATTGGAAATGAAAGTCAATCCAGTGTTCTCTCAGAATTGGGCTCCATGTAACCACTGGGAGTACAGTTCCTTGAGATTTAGCAAACCTGTGGTAACTGCTTTCAGGCAGAAAGCAGCCTGAAAACAACATTATTGACCTCTGTTAGAGAAAAGTCTGCTCCCAGATCTAACAAAAGTTCATGTCTAATGGATGTGCTCTTCAATGCCTCTCTGTAAGGCAAGATGCCTTTAACAGCATCTTTGAAATTATAGTACTTTGTTCTAGTTTCACGGTAAATGCTCCGATGGCTGTGTGGGCTCTCTTGGGTTTCTTCTTTCTCTGCTGTGCTGTGAAAACACACACTGCATATACATTGTTATTATCATTGTTGCTAAGAAGTAAGAGAGCATGAGTTTCTACCCCATCATCTGTGCAGAGCAGAGCAGTGAATCCTACTGGAGCGTAATAACAATCTATAAGTAAACCAGTCATGGTAAAATCTATCAAAAATGTGGCAATTTACAAAAATATGTCCCTCAAGCACACCAAAGTTGTCATCAAAGTGAGTTAGCTGCCAATTAACTTCTACATCTTGCGCAAAGGGCACAGAATTCTAGTGTAAAAATAAAACCAGTTAAGGCATACCTACTGTCTATGAACAAATAAATCAGAAACAAAAAATGAACATACCACTTGGTGTTTTTCAATGTACGTTATCACCTTATGGAATGCTACTGTTTAGGCTTCTGATTTAGGAAATTACTTTCAAAGGAGACAATGATAAAGATATTTTTGCCTACAAATTTGAGCTTCAAATTTCAGCCAGTGAGCCCTTAATTGATTACCAAGTATGTTCTAGGCACTGGTTCACAAAAAGCAGGACAATTTGTTAAAAACTCTTAACACTACTATTCATTTCTGTCACAGATTACAGTCAGTATATTTATATTTTCAACAAATCATTCACTTTTCACACTGAGCATTCAGTTAATTCACTTTTGGCAAAATCACCTATATCCCAAATAGAAGTGTATAGAGGATGCTACATGTGCCTGAGAGAGAATGAAATGTTCAGGAAAGGAGGAGATAGTTGTACTGGCCCTTGAGGGATACTTAGGTTTCTATCATTTCCAGCCAACCTATTAGTGTGTTCTTGTTCTGCTTCACTTATTCAGCTGAATTCTCTCAAAAACAAAGAAATAAATAAAAATAACAGCTACCACCTCGGTAACCTGCCTCCCAACCCTGAGCTTACTCACTTTGATGAGTTTCTGCAACACTTGTCTGTGGCACAGAAGGTTGCACATCTTTCCAGCATTCCACTGTCCCAGTATCATGGGGAGTCTCTTGACACCTTATGACTGACTCTAGTACAAGACTTTCACATCACACTTCAGAGCTCATAAGCAAAGCATGTAGTCACTGAGGGTACAGAGTAATTTTCCTCTTTCCACATTTATTCACCCAGCTCTCAGCCCACCACTTACTCACTCATCTTGATGGTGACACCATGCATCATGGGCTCTTCCTGGAAAGGCTCTATGCACACCTGCACATCTGCTAACCAGTTTACCATAAAACCTTCCCTGGTCCCCTGTGCCTTTCAAAATAATGTTCTCACCTAAAATCACATCGCTCATCAGTTCTACTTCTTTTACGTTTTGATCATTTTCTTCAGTCACATAATTCAATAAATATATATTGAGCCTATTGTATTCTAGGTATTATTGTGGAAGCTTTGAAACAGCACTGAATCAAAAACAAAGATTTTGCCCTCTTTGAGTGTACAGCGTATTGTGGGGAATGAAATGATAGACAAATAAGTAGCATATATTGTAATAAGTGCTCTGGAGAAGACCAACTTACAACAAATAGAAGGAATGCTTGAGTCCTGTGCAGTAGTAAAGAAGATGATCAGGGATGCTTCATGGAGAAGGGAATATTTGAGCAAAAATCTGAAGGGGGTATAATTAGACAAGCATTTAGCAAGCAGCTATTGTTTTACTCCTCCCTAAGATTATAAAATAAATAGATGATAGATCAGTCTCTTGTTTCTATATTATTTCAATCCTGTATTAGGCATTAAACAGCTTGAGACCTATTCATTATTTTTATCTTTAGCATCCAATACAGAATCAGGTACTTAGTACTTATAAAAAGAACGGATGAATAGTTGAAGGCATGAGCATATAGATGCTGATCTATCTTTTCTAAGCTTTTTAAGTCTTAGTCCCTTCCCCCCAAAAAATGCTATGGAAGAGGCAGTAAGGTAAATCCAGTATTTCATGAGCTCCTCCATATTTCCCAGCCCCCCTTTGCAGTTAGCAGGGACAGATGCCTAGTTTTATCCAATAAAACACAAGCAGAAGTGAAATGTATCATTCCTAAGCCAAGGCATTTGGGAGACAATGCATGGCCTCCAGTGTTCTCTTCCCTCTATTCTGGAGATCTTGAAGGTCACATGTTGAAATGAGATTGTCAAAAATAGAATACTGTGGGTCACTGGATGGAGAAGAGTCTTATTAGCTTGCCTCAGATTTTAAGAGAGAGAAATAAACTATTTTGCTAAGTTACTAAGATGTTATAAATTACTTGCTACCATAACATTGTCTAGTTTATTCATTTCAAGTGGGTGTGAGCATATCATTGTTGGGAGTATGTAATCAGTCTTTTAGGCATCAATGAAAATGTAGCAGAACTAGGACTGAGTGCACTGAAATGTTTCAGTAATTATGTTGAGACATTTTAGTTAGTTGAAAAGTCTTAATATTAGTGTCAGTTCTAGGAAGGTAAGGGGCTCTTCTGAAGATATCCACGTGGCATCTGGAGACTCTATAATAATAGGGCCCCCACATAAGTTTCTTTGATCCTTTAGTTGCTGTTCTATCCACTGTGAGTTGCATGGGAGAGGGGTCAAGAAATAGTAGCTTTGGCTTTTTTAAAATCTTGAAGTGCTTCTAGGGAAATGAGTGGACATGAAGCACTGAAACACTGCCTTGGGAAGGCTCATGTTGAGTATATATACTGCAGCTGACAGTTTATTCTCGCTGAAGACCAAACCATCAGTAGGCATACTCATTTGCAAACAAAAGAAACTGACTCTGGATGATTTAAGCAGAAAAGATAGGTGAGTGGACAGCCAATATCAAGGATATAAACCCAAGGGCATGCTCAGATCACGTGCAGACCTGATATGTGAGGACACCAAACCCAGACACCACCCTGGGCACTAAGTGCTACAGTTTACATCACCAATACTCCCAGCCTTGTCCGCTGGAAAGCACAACCAGCATCACTGTCACTGCTGCCCAGGCTATTCTCTCTGTAACCTCTTCCTCTCAAAGTTATTCAGTATCTCTTGTGTGTTCTTGATAGTCAATCTTCTAAGTATACTATTTGCTGCATTCATTTGTTTACCTCACCTTCATTTAACAACCCAAAACAATTGGCTTCTTGCTTCATCACTCCACAGATGCAGCCCCTTGGCTAAGATCTCAGTGACTTTCTAATAAGTGCAATGACCACTTTATCCAACTAAATTCTCATAGATTTAATATTCTTGATCACTCCCTTTGTCATCAGCACCTGTTTTCCTGCCCATGCCTTAAAATGCTAATATCCCAAGGGTATAGTCTGCAACCCAGATCCACTTGCTATAAACTTCCCAGGGATCCCATCCACTCTTGTGATTTTAACTACCACCTACATGGTGATGACACCAATTATCAGCATTTCTAATCATGTCTTCTGAGTTTCAAACTTGCATATAGAGTTGCTGGTAAACATCTGTAATTGGATATTTCCCAAGAACTTTAAGATTAACATATCTTAAATTTAACTTACCATCCACCCCCCAAAATGATTTTATTTTTATGTTCCTTGACCCAATGAATGATACTTTCCTAGATTCCAAAAAGGTAATTATTCACCCAGTTTCCCAGCCAGAAACCTGGTAGTCATCCTTTTTCATTTTGCTTACCCCCAACATTAAATCAAACAACCTCATGTACAGTAGTTTTGTATTCTCTTGCGCCTGTTTGGTGAAAATGAATAACCTCTTATTTTAGGCTTCCACCATAAATTTCAATAAGTTGTGACATAGTCTTTGTTAGGTGGGACACATATTGCTGAATGGAGTGCCACTTGCTGTTCTTCTAAAGTGAAATCTTATTTAAAGTGGTAATATGGTTGAGTTTTTTGCCTCTGTGAAACTGATTTCTCTGTCTGTAACTGCAGATTTGGTCTTGAAATTAGGCATTCTAGGGTGCCTGGGTGGCTCAGTCATTAAGCGTCTGCCTCCGGCCCAGGTCATGATCCCAGAGTCCTGGGATTGAGTCCCACATCGGGCTCCCTGCTCAGCGGGAAGCCTGCTTCTCCCTCTCCCACTCCCCCTGCTTGTGTTCCTGCTCTTGCTCTCTTTCTCTCTCTCTCTGTCAAATAAATAAATAAAATCTTTAAAAAAAAATTAGGCACTCTATGCTTATTAATTTTCACTGAAACAAATTATACTTCTCAGATCACTTATTTATCTGGCAAGTGTTGTTTGAGCATATACAATGGACAAGGATGTATGCTTGATAGTTGGGGGAAATATAAAACAGTTCCTGCCATCAAACAAGTTACTATCTGTAGAGCCAGGGACAGATACATGTAACTATTTACATAGGATAAAGGCCATAAAAGGGGTCTAAACACAATACTATGGGAATTCAAAAAGGAAACCCTCTACCACAATAAGATCAGGGAAGGCATTGCTGTGAAAATGTCACTCTAAGTGAGGCCTAGGAAGATAGTGTTGAGTGGCTCAGTGGGAAACAAGCAAGCCTATACGGAGTGAGCTTAGCAAAGTTTTTGAAGTTTGACTTGAACTTCAGCCCTGCCTGGGCCCATCAGCTGAGGATCTTATAGTCCAACCCCATCAAGGCTTACATATTCCCAATGATATTAGTCATTCCTCCCCAACTCTCAGATCCGTCTGCCCTCCCAGGAAAACCCACAAATCCTATTTACTGTGTATACAAGGCAACAGTCCTGTCTCAGGTGTGAAGTGCAATCACACACATACACCAAGATTTGGCATTTGTCATTATAAATTATAGAGTATTATAACCTACTGCTCTCTACCTAGTAAAACTGTCTTTGTAAATAAGAAAATGATTTAGGTTTTAGTCCAAGAGGAAATTATTATGGAGTTGTATAGAAACGTTAAAAAGAAAGATGCATGGTTTCCAGAAATGATCTGGGTTTAAACTGTTTTTTCCAACCACTCTTGTTTCTCTAGGACAAAGATGGGGGAGGGGGGTCAGGAGGAGGCAATCTGAAACCAGCCTTGGCCAAGTTATAGCTGATTCTCAGTATATTTGATGAATGAATGAGTGTGTCTCTTTAGTATTTTCCAGAGACTCAGAAGTAAATTTGCCTGGTTGAAAAAGCAAGTGGGAACAGGAACTAGAGTTAGGTGGGGCAGTTCCTGGGAACTTGGGGAGGGAAGATGTAGAAGAAATAGTATCTCCTTGAAAACAACTCATTAATAGAATTAGCCTTGGGGAAAAAATAACTCAGGGTTTCAGGATGGTCTATAGATCTTGACTTGGGCTCCCACCTACCTCTAGACTCTTCAATATGTTATGGGAAAAGACCACTGGAAATTGGCATTTGTTTTATTTTGAATCTGGTTAACTGAAAACAAAAGCAATCTAAAGTCATAGACTTGAATGTTTTTCTGCTACCTATTCCACTCATATAATCCTCCTGCGTCATATGGGCCATGTTCACATTGGCAGGTCAGAAGTGTTGGCTGAACTGACAAAACCAGTGAAAGCCAGAGAACATCTAATGTGAAGGGGTGGGCGGACAGTCTCCCTCCTATCCAGTCTCATTCATGTATCCTTGTGACAGGGTGATGCAAACTTGACCAAGTGGGAAAGGTTGATAGACATTTATGTGCTTGTTTTACACTGGATCTCGTGCTAGCATAGCCTTGTCCAGTGATAGTGATCAAGACCTTCTCTAGGAGTACTGAGGTGACTGGGGATCAAACCACTCTGCTGTGGGTTAGCCCTAACAGACTCATGCTGTTGGACCCTGACCTCCAGGTGAGAAGCTCTCCAAAGCGACACTGACTCCATTCCACTTCCTGACAGCTCCAAGGAGTCCCAGCTGTGCCTGTGATTGATTTCAGCAGGGCTCTCCAGCCACATTCATTTTGCCCAGAATCTGATGTTCTTGTTCACCATCCTGTGTTAATCCTCAGCACCAGAGAAGATACTCTCTAGCTGAATGCAGGAAACATGTTGAATTTTTGAATTAAAGTCATTTCGCAAAATGGATGCTGAGGAGGACCCTCTCTAAAATAATAAAAATGAGATAACCTTGTTAGTGATAAGTTTGCCCCAGGGCCAGTTCTCTGAAATGTTACTATTTAGCAAGCAAACTAGTCCTGGGTAAAATGAGTGAGAGATCTTTGATCTAAGTGTAAAATCTCCCCTTTTTCCCTTTTATAGAAGCTATGACAAAGCATCTGCAACAATCTGGCAGACTTTTGTTTGTCTGTAAAATATATATTGAATATTTAATTTTGCCAGTAAGTATTATTTATTTGTTTGTTTTTATGCTAAAGATGTGACAGTATTTTTTCAGCTTTATTGAGATATAATTGACATATAAAATTGTAAGATATTTAAAATGCACATCATGATGATTTGATATACATAAACATTGTGAAAAGTTTCCTACACATTCATTACCTCACATATTTATCTTTTTTTTAGAACATTTAAGTTCAAGCCTCCTAAAATGTCAATTATGCAATATAGTGTTATCTACTATAGTCACCAGGTTATACATTAGATCCTCTGACCTTATTCATCTTAGAGCTGACAGTTTGGACCCTTTTATCAGCCTCTCCCTAATTCCCCTCTCTCCCAGCCCCTAGCGACCACTTGTCTGCTCTCTGGCTGGTTTATTTCATTTAGCATAACTCCCTCAAGGTCCTTCTATGTTGTTGCAAATGGCAGGGTTTCCTTCTTTCTTGTGGCTGAATAATATTTCATTGTATGTATAACTTCTTTATCTATTCATTCGCTGATGGGCGCTTAGGTTGTCTTCCAATCATGGTTATCGTGACTAATGCTGCAATAAACATGGGGGTGCAGAGATCTCTTTGATATTCTATTTTCATATCCTTTGGATATATATCCCTAGAAGTGGGATTGATGGAGCACATGGTAGTTATATGTTTAATTTTTTGAGGAATCTCTATACTGTTCTCCATAATGGCTGCACAAAGAAAGTTTCTATTTGAGTATTTCAAGGGAATCCTCAAAACAGCTGCTAGACCATTAAAGAAGCAGAGCAGTGCGGCTGAGCATCGGGTTTGAGCCCTGCCTTCACTATTGACTGGCAATGAGAGCTTGGTCAAGGTACTCATTGTATTTATATATCAAAATTATTATAATAACAACATGTATTGCTTACAGTAATTCACACTATTATGTCTATGCAATGAGCTATCCATGGAAAGCACTTTTAAAATGTTTTTTGCAAATATAGAAGGGAGGGGGGTGGGGGGATGGGTTAGCCTGGTGATGGGTATTAAAGAGGGCACGTTCTGCATGGAGCGCTGGGTGTTATATGCAAACAATGAATCATGGAACACTACATCAAAAACTGATGATGTAATGTATGGTGATTAACATAACATAATAAAAAAATCCTTACATTTAAAAAAATCTATTATTACAGTAGCTTTTTTAGATAAAACATTTGGCTACAAAATACCTGAGGGCTTCCTTTGTTCAATATTCAGAACAGAGTAATATGTAAATAGAGGCAGGTTAAAAGAATTTGATGTTGATGGACTAGAGAAAATAATCATTTAAGCATGTTTGGGGTGATGGGATAAAAGGAATCCAAATTCTTTTAAGATTCTATTCAGTGAGAGTTGGGTGGGGGAGAAGGAGGCTCTTATCCCAGCCTCAGCATGTCCATAAAGAGCTTTTGAGGTCAGCAAAGAAGGAAAGCAAGAGTTATTTTTTTTTCCCTAAGATTTTATTTATTTATTTGAGAGAGAGAGAGAGAGAGAGAGCACACAAGCGGAGGGGGCAGAGGGAGAGGGAGAAGCAGGCTCTCAACTGATGGAGCCCAATATGGGCTCCATCCCAGGACCCTGAGATTGTGACCTGAGCTGAAGGCAGATGCTTAACCTACTGAGCCACCCAGGTGCCCCAAGAGTTTTTGGTTTTGTTTTGTTTTGTTTAAGCTTGAGCTTTAATCTCTGACAAGACTGACCACTTCCAGATCACTGTTGTTATCCAACCAGATGGCAGTGGTCTTGAGGACAGGCGTCATTTCGTCTTTTCTGAAGCAGAACAGTAGAGTTCACAAGGTAGGTGTTTGATAATGACCTGCTGATGGATTCTCTTGCTTCATTTCAGTTCCATCCTTAAACAAAATGTAAAATGCCATTTGATGCCTGCAACATAGCAACACTAAATATGTTTATAGATTCGGTACCATGGATCTTGTGATATGAGGACCCAGTAAATTGCCCTAAGGAAACACTACCATGCAGGGCAGTGCCTCTGACCTGCTTTGGCTTGCTCGCATAAGCACAGACCCCATCCTCCAGCACCTACGTTTATTAAAGATGGAAGAAATACCTCTTAGTGCTAGTACCCAAACCTAAAACTACTGCTGCACTGCACAATAACGGTCTAGTGTTCCTTATCTCTCTTCTATTAATAATACATTAAACCTCAGTTATAAAAAAAACTCAGAAAAAAGAAAAAGATAATGATTTCTTGACAGATCTTGAATGAAAGGCTTTAGCACAGCTTTAACTGAGCTTGACACACCACTTTTTAATGTGCACGTCCCTTCTCTTTCCCAATCTCTTCATACTTAATTGAGAAGTCCCACTTAGGGATGAAGCAAAGAGTTTAATGAACCTCCTCCCTAAAATCATTAATTCAAAATATCTGATGTTGATTACGCATTTTTTTTTTTTTGGTAATAAGTACTCTCCCTGGTGATGTCTGCATAGAAATGGGCTGAATAACCATGTTTTATGAATAGAACCCACACTGTTCAAATTGGAATGTTTTATTAATCACAGTTCTTAAAAGATATTGAACATTGGAGGGGGTAGATCAGGAAATAAATAATACATACTCTTGAAATGGCCCTGAGATGAGTAGCTGTTCTCTTTATAAATATTACAAACCTCACATAATTCCTTAGGTAAAGACACAATATTCAACACACATAATGATAAACAACAAAAAACCAGCATTTTCATTTGAACCAGAGTAGCCCTGGTTGTGGTTTGCTCATCCTGTTAATACAGTATTCCCATAAGTCTTATTAACTAGGCTGTTAGTAGCCCCAAATAATAGATGATTATCCTGAGATACAACAGTCGACCCACATTGTAATATATTTGGTCACTGTCAGTGATTAAATGATATGAAATTGGAGAGATAATCCATATGCAGGGAAGGTGATGGTATCATTTTCTGATCATGTCTAGTACAAAATTTGTTGGACATACATGTTTTCATAGCTTCTTTAATCATTTACTTATACAAATAGAATCTGGGTGTTGCTGAAATTTCAAAAATATTTTTTATTGCATTTATTCTTTAGTAAGAATTATTGTGGCATACATTATCACTGTGAAACTAATTGCTCTAATTAGCAACTGCTATCAGTGACAAACTAACACAGAGTATTCTCTTTTCTACAACTGTCATTAATAATTTGTTTTTTAAAGAAAAAAAAAAGGAAGAAAGAAAAAGAAAAGTTTTCAAGTAACCATTGGTTTCTCTTGGACCAGAATGACCCATGTTTCTTTTTCCCTGACTTTTGGCTCCAGCTGCTGAGATCAGGGGTTGGTACTGGGGTACCTCAAATCCTGGGAACCCCTCCTCCCCAGTAGTTCTTACATTTCTGGCTTCTATTTTCACACGGATCTCCTATGATCTTTATAGCTAATTATCTGTTGACATATTTTAGGCTTGTCTTTTCAAGTAGAATGAGGCTGGCAACTATGTCTAATTCATTTCTGTATGACCAATATTTGAGCCTGGGGTCATGTCTTTTTACAATGTCTTCATACAATAGTACATTCACAAAAAAAACAAGACAAGCTGGTTGGTTGGTATTTGAATGACAAATCAGTTTAGGATAAGCAAGTTTTTTCCTCTGAAAAATCAGAAAAGAAAGCATATCTGCTTACATTATGCTTAAGTAGAAATGATGTATCATATGTTTGCAATTCCTGATCTTGTTCAGATTGTAATAATTGTAGGTAGCCCTTCAAGTTTCTCTTACAGAGAATCGTACTTATGAGGAGACAGATTCTGCTTCATTTTATGAAAAATTTTTGAGGACCTACTATGATCAGGTCATGGAGGATGCAAAAATATGTAAGAGAAGGCACTGTCCTCAACATACACTTTGGAGAACACAGAGACATATGATAGAAATAAAACAGATATGATAGAATGAAAATAATTTTAAATAAGCACACAATAGGCTTGCTCCTGTCTGAAATTTAAGGTTGTTACACACACACCTGTTGAACTCACAAGCTCCTTGAGTACAGGATATATGTTTTTATTTTATTTTTTTTATGTCTCAATTCCCAGCAAGTCCTACAAAGGAAATCGTATTATCAGACATTTATCTAAAAAGGATACTCCCTATAAATTTCTCCTCTCTTCTGATAGTCTTTCTTATAATTCTACAAGCTAGTAACTGGCTCATATAGCCAACTCATATGGTAAGATTAACAGATTTATATCTGTATTTTACTTCTCATTGTGTGACTGGTACCTCAGTAGGAATAACACATGGAGGTCAAGAGGCAGATGTTCTCTTACAAATTGCTCAGCTTGCTCAAAAGGAACAAGGTGTTTGGCAAGGGAAGAAGTCAATTTAATAATAATTTATTTAATAATATTCTGAATATTTTATCTGCCAATGCTTTATTTTCAAATAAATTGAAAGTTCTACAAAAGTAAAAATATAGTAATAAATTGAATGAGTGACTGGATGGATCAACACTTTCTATTTTGTATATAAGAGCCAACCACAATAATAGGCATGAAATAATTACAAAAATGAAATGAACTTTCATTAATTTACTGCCAAATTTGCATATCTGTCTTGCTCTTTTATTGGGGCAGGGGAGAGAGGATTGTGTGTTGGAAAGGTGAGGTTATAAATGCAGTTACAGTAACATTGCAAACATCACAAATCAAAGCGCTTTTTTCTGAAACTGGTCACTGGTGTTTGGTAAAGTTAGTCCTACATTATCATTTCCAAGCATTTCATGTTGAGTTCTGTGTTTGAGTTGGTTGAAATCCTTTTCCCATCCCATGTGTGTTTGAATGTATGTGATTTAGGGTGAGCAAACCCACCCCAGGAACTAGGCTAGAAGAACTGGACAGAGAAACTCTGCCCAGAGTGTGGCAGAAGCGTCTGGAAGGTACCCTATTTCACAGTAAGTTAAAATGCGTGGCAGTAACTGACAACCTAGCAAATCCCCACTTGATTTGTTCTTTTATAGAGTGAGTGCTCCCTGGGAATGAGAAAACTTATCCCCAAATCTTTTGTTAAACTCTTCCTGGGCTGTGCTTAAAGAGCATGAGCTGGTGTCTATTCTTGGGTTTTCTTGGTTTGTGTATTGTGCTGAGAACGTAGGAGATCTGGGCAAGCCACCTCCTCCCCCTGCATTAGAGAACATTACTTTCTGTAGACTCCAATAACATGCACACCTTCTCCCACTGCTTCACAAAGCCCTTTACATCTCCATGTAGTCTTCATCAGAGCTCCCTCAGTGAAGAAGGCAAGGAATGGAACCCTGACTTCGTTTTGATTTATGAATCTGAATGTCCATAGAACTTCAGATAAATCCAAGTCTCTCCCACTACTGCAGTGCAGTCAGCACAGTGATCTTGGGCAAGTCCCCAAACCTCCTTCTGCCTCAGTTTACTCATCTGTAAAATGATGCCAGTCATGTACCAACCTTAGAAGATTGTTGTGAAGAGTGAATGAATGAGCATATGGTAAGGGCCTAGAACATGCCCTGGCAAATAGGGAGCATCGGATATATCTAAGGCATGGTGCTGATACTGCTTCCTGGGCAGCTGTATGGAGTTCCTTGGAGATCCACTGTGTCACTGTAGGAATGGGGACTGAAAAACCTGCATCCTTGGATTCCTGACCCAGGAGCTTGACAAGTCCTTTCCTACCCCACCTTCAGTAAAGGGCATCTTCTGGTTGTTCATGTACTGGGGGGCACTGAACCCATCTTCTCCAGGACACACTGATCTTCTCTCCCCTGCTGCCCAGTGCAGGTACACTGCACAGCTCACCACATCACCTCACAGGGTTCCTGTGCTTCTGCCCTGCTGTCCCACCTAGACTAGGAGGTCCCACCAGTTCTTGGTGTTTTATTACCTTGAAATTCTTTAATGTTACAGTTCACACATACAGAGTATATAGAGGCTTATTAAGGCAGTATCTGGTGGGAAATACATTTGTGTGTGAGGGGTTGCTACTGGGGGGCTGCATATTACTCTTCTCACCATGTGGGCACCAGAATTTGATGGTAATTGCACACTGTACCCTCCTTACCCTAAAACCTATATTTAGCAATCCCTGAAGGGGCTCTCAGAACTGTACATAAAGGCAATAAAGATTAAGTAACAATGGCTAAACCCAGTTGATAGAAATAACTCTGTGTAGTTTTCTAACTTAGCATAATTATGTATTTAGCAAACTATAAATTGATGTTGGACGTGTGCAGAGATGTTTCTTTCATTGTTAAAGCACTGCAGAGGCTTTCAAACTACTTTATTCTATTCTATTCTATTTTTAATATATTACTTTTTTTACCTACATGCCTCTTTCTTTAACAAAATCTTATGCTAAGAACCAAGTACCTAAACAAAAGAGAGAAGAGACAGAGAGAGAGAGAGAGAGAGAGAGAGAAATGTGTGGGTAAGAGCAAGGGGGTGGAGAGCTGCTCTGTCTAAAGAGGGAGCATGAGTGGCAGTCCTAAGCTCTCCCCAGGCATCTCCTGGGCACCATCCATGGATTTTTAGGGAGTAGTGGAACCTACCAGCTTTAAAGAGAATGAGCTGTGGAATGGAACAAGTCTTGGTCTGTCACTTACATGCAAGAAAATTATGGAATGGATAAGTCACAGGAATAAAAGGCACGGCATGAGAGATCTAATCAATGATAATGTGGTAGCATTGTGTAGTGACAGGTGGTAGCCACACTTGTGGTGAGCACAGCATAACATATAAACTTGTGGAATCACATGTTGTACACCTGAAACTAATGTAACATTGTGTATCAAATATACTAAAAAAAAATGGAAAAGAAAAGTACTGGAAAGTCTAAGATCTGTAAGCTACAAGATAAAGATAATAGTCAATATATTACCTTCAAGTGTTGGAAGAATCAACCAATATGTGGTAGAGGATAGAGCATGTCCTCCTACAAGATAGAGACTATTCTTTTCAATATTTCATGTCACGGGAAGCCATGTGCTAGCCTGGGTTGAAATGGCTGCTTCCTTCCGTAACATGGTTGTCGCAGGCCCTAATGAAGAAGACAGAAAGAGATCTTTAATCATTTACACCTGATGCTCATTCTTCCTAATGCTCTACTTGCATTACCACAGCAAGTCCACAAAGTGCAGACTAAAAATTCTGTCAAGCAAAGGTGTGCCTCCTGGTTGGTATTCACTGCTCTAGAGTAAGCCTCATCTCCTGAGGGTGATGCCAAAGTGGTGAGACACATCTGTACCTCTGCTCACTCCTTATCTGTTATTTTTATTTTTACTCTCAGATTTCCTTGAAAATACTCTAACATGGATGATGAAAGCACACTATAAATGGACCTCAATGTAAGAGAAAACTTTCACTACTCAGGCAAAGGGAGGCAAATGGTTTCATTACTACTTGTGGCTAGAGTTCCACAGAAGAGCTGTCTAAATTGGTTAATAGTCATTATCGACATGACCTGATGATCCAGGTAGCCTGGGGACTCAGGACCATGCTGGGACTCAGCTAGGCAGGTCAGAGTTCTGCATTCATCATCATTTCTGCCTCTAGACCTCCGCATGTCTTGCTGATTTCAGAAAGTAAGTAACACAGTGTGCCTTGGTTGTGCTCAGACGGGAATCAGGGCAGGGTTTCTTGCGCTTTAAAGTGCCCTAACATTGAATGACAGCTCTCAGTAGCCACACCCAGTTCCCTCCTTCTGGGTACACACAGCCAGCTGGGAGGATCTGAATGACTTCTGGCTTGAGGTGATATACTGAATCCTGGAAGCACAGTCACTGGTAGGATATGGCCTATATCATTGTTTGATCATTTTCATATACAGAGCACACTAACAGTTTTCATGCTTACTATTGTAGAGTACATGGGCCCTGGGCAGGGCACATAGCAAAGCTCACTTAGGATTTAAGAATGGAACCATTTTAAATATGACTCAAGTGTGCATTTTTTGCGATTAGAAATGCTTCAAATGAGGTTTCCTTCTCTCTTTCTCAGGTGGTTCGCTGTGAGGGAATTTGGGGTGGTCTACAAATTGCAATCTGCCCTCTTTCCTATTTTCTTTTAAGTTCCTAAATGGAAGTTTTTCACCTATGGACCTGTTGGTAACCTTGGGGCTCTGCCAGGGGAGAAAGGAGAGAAATTAGCTCAGAGTTCTCCTCCGGCCACCAGAGCAGTTTGCAGAGATGCAAGGGTAGGCAGAAAGTCACCCTGGGCCCCATAGTCCATCCTATTACCATTGGACCTTTCTTTTCTGACTGCAATTTTCACCTCACCCAGGTGCGAAAACCTTTCCTGGGGAGAGGAAGATGCAAGTTGCTCTATCAGCAGCAGGTTGAAGTCACTGTCCTCCTTGTTACTGAGCAAGTGGGTCTGTGACTTGGCCTCTGATTTTGCTCAGACACTTGAACTATTCATACTCTATTAGACACATATGAAGGAAGGAAATTGGACTTTCTCAGGTTGCAGATGTATCAGCAGGGATGTATGACTGAAAATTAATTCCCTGACACAGACTGATGAAGACAGCAGTTTCCTGAAATACTGAGATGCATTTTATATTTTTTATAACACATGATCTCAATGTTACATATTTTCCCTAGTTCAAAGTGCTATTGATATTTTGACAGTGGGACCTGGAATATTCCATTTTCACACACACACACACACACACACACACACACACACACACCTTTCTTGTTAATTAGTCAAGATGTCAAGAAATTGGTCAGTGTGTCTAGTAATGAAAATACTTTAATGAAATCTATGGATCTTTTAATGAATACAGAATGTCACTTAACTATGAAGTGCTAGATGAACTTATGCCTTTTGATATCTAGAGTTTAGCTACAACTGAAAACTAAAAGTCCCTTCTCTTAGTGTTTTTATGTATTGCTAAAATCTACTTTTTTACACATGAATAATAGTGTAAGCATTGCTTATCACTCAAGATTCGTTCATGATGCACTTGGTGGATGCCATTCTTAAGCCAGCCATGCTTATTTTTAAATCTGATCTTGTTTTTCATTCTTACTCTTCCTATGCTAAAGTCTCATGAAATCTCTGGTCATTAAATTTTATATGGCACTATTATTCATGGCTTCTAGAGTAAGTCTCTTTATTTTTCTGATCCCTTGTCCACTTAGTTGAAAGAAAGTAACATCTGCTTTATCTTACATCATTGTTTTGATGAACAAATTGCTGACATATGTTAGAGAACTTCAAAACCTGTGAAATATTATACAAATGTGTAGGACTATTGCTATTACTGTGTTATTATATGCACCCATATTGTGCTTTGTAGCAGAAGCAAGAATCTAATCAAGATGATTAAAATCTATAACATGGAATAGCATTCGGAAGATGCTCAGCGTATTGGCTGAAAGACTGAAGGATTTAATAAAAGTTGGCAGGATTCTCTTGACTGTGCCTCAAGGCCAAATAATTGGGATCTTTCTATGCTGCAAACACTTGACATCAGAGAGGACTTTTAGAAACTACGAAACATGTTGGAGAAAAAAGGCAGAAACAAAATCAGCAAGACACAAAGGTTACAGACATCCCCAAAATGCATCCAAGAACAACTTCTCTTCAGCTCCAGCAACAGCCCATAGCAGGGCTGAAGTCAGAGGTGCAAAGCAGTAGTTCTTTAAAATACTGAGTAATACTGGTGATGTGAGGCTTGTGGTCACATATAAGCTAGATCTCTGCATCTCTCTGGGTTTTAAACAAATTGCTTTGTAGAATGAGTCTTGAAAGGGATTAGAGCAAACCAGCCAATCTTATTACAAACATATGAAGCAGCTCATTGTACCCCCAGTAATGGCTTTTCAGAACTGATTTTGGGGTGTGTGTACATGTGCACACACACGTGTATGCCCTTCTGAAAACCAAAGGCATTATAACCATCGGCTAGTGTTTCTGAAAGCAATTCTCTCTACAAGTTAATTCATTTTGTTTAAGATAAAATCTGGAATGGCAATTAAACAAAGCACCCTGTAGTTGTTGGAACAATGACAGGTTACTTACATTATGCTTATTGGTGGATAGAATGGGGAGAGAAAATGTGGATAAATGAAGCACCAATGACAAGGGAGGAAGTAACTGACAGCACTCTGACTTTAGACTGTGTTATTTCGGGGTTAAAATGATCACTGGGAGAACCAATAGGAAAAGGAAGTGGACAGTTAGCAGTGGAATCTAGAGAAAAAGGTCCTCCTTTGAGCTATTTTCAGATACTAAGGTACTTACTCATTTGTTAGAGTATGGAGATTTGCAGTGCAGTGGCCACTGATGGCTTTCAGAGTTAATAATCCCTACAAAGCTTCAGAATATATTACCTTGATCTTTGAGTATGCCAGTGGGGGACGGGGAGGGGGGGCGCTCAATCTCCCTCTCTGTCTACAGGAAGGAGCTATTTGGAAGTTCTCAAAGCAATCTCTTGCATATAGGCAACTCCTTAATTGTTGTTCTCCTTCTCTGTTTAACCTGTTAATGTGAAAATAGATATAAAAATATAAAAACTGTTTTATACTGTATCCAAACATGAAGTAAGCTTTCTTGAATCTGTTCATCTCTATTTTGTCCTAGGCATGTGGCACCATAATTGGAGATGCTAGAGTAACAGTATAAGAATAAATTCCATGTCTTGAGCTTGAGGAATTAATGTTGTGTTGACACCTGTGCATAAATGGTATAAATAAATAAATAAATAAATAAAAAGGGGATGTTACAGTAACTATTACACATGTAGTACACTCCAAATTACCTAAGGGTTAGTCAGGCTTAGAGTCAGGTATGTGAGGGGAATTCAGGGGACTTCAATTCAGTAAATATGTGTCAAATACCTCTCCTGTCTCTTCCTAAACACTTAGGACATCAAGATGAGTCCATTGCAGCCCATGTTTTCTGCTTGCTTATGAATCTTTAAGAAAGGATTGGACAAATAGGAAAATGAAAGTAAAAGTATAATTAGTAGGTGGGCTATTATTTCTATATGAGGGAATTGGAAATGAATTGAAGTTGACTCCAGAAACAGCCTGCCTGCAACATTTTAACCCCGATGCCATTGCTTTCCTAAATGAAAGGTCCAAACAGCCCGGTACTTTCCATATTGAAAGTTGGGAAAGAGATGAGCTGGGTCAGCTCTATCTGATAACTGACTTGGTTTTTTTCTCTAATGCTCTTTGTCTTTTTTTTTTAATTTTTTATTGTTATGTTAATCACCATATATTACATAATTTGTTTTGGTGTACTGTTCCATGATTCATTGTTTGTTCATAACACCCAGTGCTCCATGCAGAATGTGCCCTCCTCAATACCCATCACCAGGCTAACCCATCCCCCCAGCCCCTCCCCTCTAGAACCCTCAGTTTGTTTTTCAGAGTCCATCAACTCTCCTGGTTCGTCTCCCCCTCTGACTTACTCCCCTTCATTCTTCCTCTCCTGCTATCTTCTTCTTTTTCTTTTTTCTTAAAATATGTTGCGTTATTTGTTTCAGAAGTACAGATCTGTGATTCAACAGTCTTACACAATTCACAGCGCTCACCGTAGCACATATCTTCCCCAATGTCCATCACCCAGCCACCCCATCCCTCCCACCCCCAACCACTCCAGCAACCCTCAGTTTGTTCCTGAGATTAAGAATTCCTCATATCAGTGAGGTCATATGAAACATGTCTTTCTCTGATTGACTTATTTCACTAAGCATAACACCCTCCAGTTCCATCCACGTCGTTGCAAATGGCAAGATCTCATTCCTTTTGATGGCTGCATCGACAGATGAATGGATAAAGAAGATGTGGTATATATACACAATGGAATATTATGCAGCTCTTTGTCTTTTTGAAATCTCACTCCCATGGGTTGAAACATTCTGGAATGCTTTCCATAATGCTTTCCATTATTACTCAAAAGACCTATTGTTCACAGAGGGCAAGAGTTAGAAAGAACAAGTTTGGCAATCTCACTGGTATGGAAACCAAGACCTACTATTCCTCTTCATTTTCCTCTCCTTGACGTGCCAACAAAGTATTATTAAGCACTATTTCTCAGAGAAGTGAGAAATCATGCTTGGCTTGTACATCAGGAAAGACTTCACAGAGTAGTTGGAATTTGAAAAGAAATCTAAATACAGATTAAGATTTTCATGGGAGACAGAGTGGAGAGAAGATATTTCACTTGCAGAGAGTATGAATGGAGATACAAAGATAAAATAGTGTGAAACATGATAGGGACAGTGTGTAATTATATTTTGTGGGAGCTTAACTATGGATTGATGAAAAAAATGAAGTAAATTCTGGAATGTAGGTGTCAACCATGCTTTGCACAGTTTTAAATGCCAAGATGTATGTAAAATCCAGTAGACAGGGAGAGAGTCATAGAGGTTTTATTGGAGATAGTAATGCGTTTGAAGTTTATCTTCACAAAATTAGTATGGCTGTCATACGTGAATTATCTAGAATAAGGCAAGTAGGTATTAGAGAAACCAATTAATGAGCTATTAAAAGAGCCAAAGCAAAATATAATAAAAGTCTAATTAATTCGATGGCAATGGGCAGGGTGACGGGTGGGTAAATGAGGTGAATATCATGAAGGTAGAATTCTGCATGACTTGGCATATAGATTTGGAATATAGTGAGTGGCTCTAATGAATGTAAAGAAAAATGGAAGGATAAATGAATATGACTCCAGGAATTGGTTGTTTAGGAACAAGAAAGTGCCATTATTGGAAACTAGATAATCAGGTGGAGAAGCTGGTTGTTCCAAACAATGAATGCCTAGCTACATGGAGGGCTAGATGTTTTAGGAACAGGAGTACATTACTTGCAAAGGCATATTTTAGAATGATCAGTTTGGTGGGAGTGAGAAGATGGATTGAAAGGGGTGAGTGCTTTGAAGAGCAGTTGGTTTATCATTATTAGAAGCTTCAAAAGGATCATCCCAAAATGGCAGGATACATAGCTAGGAAATAATGGGGCATCATAATAAACAATGATGATTTGTGAGTACAAAACTAAACAGACTTTATGTCTAGCAAGTGGTTATTCCCACTGATTTTTAAGAAGAATTTTCAGGGGCATAGAACCTACATAATTTACATATGGAAGTCAGTTTTCACCAAAAAAAACAAAACAAAACAAAACGAAAAAACAGTCCTTACTAATCCTTCTGGAAGGCACACACGTATCCACAGGAGAGGAGGGGAGAACTCCATGTATTTTCATTGAGGGCCCCCCCATAGTCAAAGGATAAAGACAAGAAAGACACATATTGATAAAGATATTTTAATAACTGGAAGGAAAGGATAACACTTTTCAGCTTACAGAACTTGAGTACAATTACCTGACATCTATTTTTTAAGAAAGAGAAGGAAATTTAATTGAATGCACAGTTAGACATCTATCAAAATGAATTTTCTTTAAAAACCTCATATAACAATATCCCATTTCTCTCTCAGCATAATGATTTCTTACCAACAAAGCCTGTCAGTGTTTCCTAGAAGCAATATTGAAGTGACTTCTTGCTGGAAATTCAGCAAATGAACTTTTTCTGCTCCCAGAATCTCTGTCCTCATTAGGCTAGTTAGAAATTTGCCCGGAGCTCCCAGCCCTTCTTCTCTCTGATGGATACTAAGTGTAGAGGAGCTAATGGACACTTTAACTGTTAGGGGGCTTTCGATTCAATCCCTTGCAGCTTGGCAGCTCATTTCAAGTCCTTTCAGAGGAGCGGCAATCATATGCTCAAATATGATGGTTAGATATGGGCTGGAAGGGAAATAGCATTTTTCCCCCTCATCATGAGAGATGCTTTTTAAAAACAGGAAGTCATTCCTAAGTTTTCCAACTGGTTGGAACCCTCACCCATTCAAGAAGTCCCTCCCACTGGATGTCCCTGTAGCAATTTGGTCCTTGTAAGGAGAAAAGTGGGGAGGAAGGCCCTTCTCTAGTTCCATCTATGTTGACACAACCTCCTCCTATGGGCCGTGATGTCATATATTTCTTCTTTAAAATACCATCTAATAGCAATTGCTAATAGAATAAAACAGCCTGAAAAGTTTGAATTTCAAATAAATGAAAACTGACAAGCACCCTGTGAAATGAACCATGTTTCCAGGTAAATGTGTATTATCTGAATAGGCGTAATTAGCAGTTTTCCCAGTTCCCTTACCTTTCACCCCTACCCTTCTTGTCCCAATATCAGCACCAATAAAGTGGTCAGTGATTGCTCTCTGATTGTCTGTGTCCCCTGTTTCAGCATTTAGTTGGAACGTTTTTAAGTCATTGTTTCTTCTCTCTGATTGTCTGTGTCCCCTGTTTCAGCATTTAGTTGGAACGTTTTTAAGTCATTGTTTCTTTTCTTCTACTTCTCAGTTCTCCCCCATCCAGCCTGGCACTGAAGCTCAATTTTGCAATTCTTGACTGCATTCTTAATCTACAGGTTAAATTTGGTTTGGGGAACATTGCCTTGATGTTTCAGATGGCTTAGATTCAATAATCCACAAATGTCTAGACATTCAAATGAGGTCAGGGAAAAAAAATCTATTCTTTGAAATTTATTTAGCAATTTCAGACATTGATTTGGAGAGTGTGTCTTCCACAGGCAACCAAAAGAGAAATTTGTACTGGTTCTAAATATGAATCAAAGTGGCAAGGCCCAGATTGTCTTATCTTTCTAAATATAAGCCTTTTGGAATCTATAAAGATGCTCCTGTGAATTTGGCTGGTGCTGAAGTGTCAAGGCACAATTTATCCAAAATGACTGCCATTGCCGGGAGTCCAGAGCTGAATGTAAAGAGGCACTGTCTTGCCGAAGCATTGGAGTTCAAAATTCAATATTGATGGGATTGTTTTCTCCAGACTGTTACCTCATGATTTCTTCAAGTCTACTGACTATTTTTTCTTGGGAAAAAATATGATATGTTTTGTCTGGTGGCTATAGAACTTAATGGTACAAGATCCAGCTCATGTGTCTCCCAAGACTGTATAAAAATCAAAGGCTTTTGAATCTGTGGCAATCTATATGCCACTGCTCTGGCAATAGCATGTCTCATTGTTAACTCTGATGGCATGACCTAACATAATATGACACACAGTAGAAGAAGTAATGTGACAAGTGGATCACACAAGCAATGCTGCACATGAGAAATATGACATCTTATCTGAAACCAATCCTGCTTTTAGCAAAGATACTACCTCAAAGGGCACATCATTTTTGTCTACATCCTTCATGCTTTTTGATAATATGAGATTCATGTAAAGACCATATTGGCTATGGACACAGAAGTAAGCAGTCTTCAGGCAGTGACAAAAGTCAGTCTCTGACAGCTGACATGTTCCAGCAATCAGTCAGAGGAGGTGTAATTAGGCAGTGGGCATAAAGAGGGGCTGCCGAGATCCTACACTACCAGGTCTCTAGGACTAAGATCTACAACAAAGCAGTCAAGTTATTCCTGAAGAGGATAGTTGGGATGAATGCTGTTGAGAAAGCATTAATCTGTTCTCTAAAGATTTCATTGCAGAGTTTCAGAACTTGCTCCTAGTTCATTTCCTCATTCAATTAATGTAATTCATGTATATATTACATGTATCAGTCTAGGTCCTGTCACAAAGATAGAAACCACTCTTAAGAATTCCAAACGGAAGAAAATTAGGTATAGAAACGTATTTACAAATTGTTGGAAGAGTGAAGGGGGGGAATCGGAGGGGGAGACAAACCATGAGAGGCTATGGACTCTGAGAAACAAAGTGAGGGTTCTAGAGGGGAGGGGGGTGGGGGGATGGGTTAGCCCTGGTGATGGGTATTAAAGAGGGCACGCTCTGCATGGAGCACTGGGTGTTATGCACAAACAATGAATCATAGAACACTACATCAAAAACTAATGATGTAATGTATGGTGATTAACATAACAATAATAAAAAAATTGTTGGGAAGGGTTATAGGGAAATATAGAAAAGAGTGGTGCTACCCAGAGATCAGAAAGCAGAGGAAGTCACTACCCCCTCCTCTCAGGGCTAGAGAAAGAAAAGTGAGAAAGTGGAATTAATTCCTTAACCCAAGCCCCAGATGTTATTGGAGCCCACATTTTCCCTTTCTTTGGTACTTCTGTAACTAAGACCCAACCCCAGAATCCAACGGATAAAGGAGTCCAACAAATGTAGTTTCTAGACTTCCAGCCCCACAATACAGAGCAGAGGATGCTTGTCAGGTGTTGCAGGGGGTGGGGAGGGGGTGTTTAGTACAAGAAGACAGTATCTGTCATATTATGCTTTAGTCGTTGTACTAAAGGTAAGTAAGGCGATGAGATATATACATACACACACAACAAATTGTGAATGCACTGTAGGTAAGTAACAGGTAAATGCTCATTTATTCTGAGCTATCTTCATACATCTGGGATTGGACAGTAATACCTGATATGCATTTGCATTAGTGGGATGCGGAGGATGCAGCATTATCTAAAGATACAATACGCTTAGCTACAGTGCACATCAAATGCTTTAATATGGCTTATACTTTAATCCTATTTGCCAAAGGTTTGCAAATCATTTTAGCACTATAATTCTCAAAGTTTGGATTTCAAATAGTGGGTTAAAACTTATATTTTGTTATTTACTGTCTTCTCAACTGAGTCACAATAAATACTGGATATTTAACTTAAAGATTGACCCTAATACCCATGGAAGAGAGACACATATTTAATATGTTACTACAAATCTTGTAGAACACCACATTTTTCTTTTTAGAGCAGAAAAAAATAGGGGAAAAATTATGGAAAATTAAAGAATTTACATTTAAGTCGCAAAAAGAATTTCCTACAAGAAGCTCTTTTTTACATGGCTCAGAAATGCCTCATTAGATTGATCATCAATGGGAAGTGAGGTGTTCCACTTAGCTGGTTTCTTCACATAAGCAAAGACTACCTTTTTAATTTATTTTTAATCATTGCAATATTTTTAGAGTTTATTATTTTCCTGCATACAAAATTAATATGTGACAAAGGAGTTGGATCAAGATTGCAAACTTAGGTCATTTTTTTACTTCCACTCCCACTGAAAGGGAACTGAAATGATAGAAATACTCTTAAGAAAGAATGTTTCTGTATAAACACTAAGAAATAAAGTATCTGAAGCATAAACATTCTTCACTTCAAAGTGCAAGGTAAGATTATCTTTATTCTGAAGATACAGAACTTTTTTTTTCCTTTAAAGCAGTGCCACAGTTTTAAGTATTTTGTCAATGATCAAACAGCATGTAAAGTGGTGTATCCAGGATTTAATCTAAGTCTGTTTGCAACTAAAGGCCATGCTCTTTATTTATTTCTCTTTTTAAAATTTATTATCGTAGCTTAAATCATCAAGAAGGCATGATTTAAACTAGGGCTTAAAAAGTGGAAAGAATTTTCACATTCAGAATGACAAAGGTAGGAATACTAAAAGGTGAGAAAAGTTGGAAAACAATTCAGAAGCAAGAAATCACATAACATTTGGGAAGGCAGTCATAGTGAAGATACTGCACCCCAAACTGATGGAGGTAGACATGCTTCTGTAGGAGTTGAATGTCATTAAAGCTGACACATCTTTGTAATATAGAAATGCATTTTTGGAATGGAAGAGATTATAAAAGTGGTAAGGCACAGTAAGAGAATTTGTTGATTGGAGGTGAGTTGTATGGGGAATAAAATCAAGCTTCATTTAGGGGAATTTTTGAAGAAGTAGATAAATGCAACACAAAGACATATATGGCTGATTTAAATAACACTCATATTACTAATTATCACATTAATCTAAGAAGTAAGTACACTCCTATTTTCAGAGTAAAATGATAAGTTTAATTTTGAATATGTTGAGAATGAGGGGATTACAGGTTACCCAGGAGATGATGTCCAATAGACAATTTGGATTTAGAGCCATCAGATAGCTGAGGGCTGGATTTTGGAGTATTCTATAGAGAAGTGGTCCTGTATCCAGTACATAGTAATTGCTCAGATATTAATTAAACTGAATTGAATTGCATTGAACTGAATTGAATTGAATAGGGTCATCAAGTACATCAGAGAGAAAGCAGTCAAACAATTAGCAGGAAACCAACATAGTTAACTTGTTGTGTTACAGAAGTATAGCAGGAGTAATAAGGTATTCCATGGGGTAAGGCAGGGTACATGCTGGAAAGAAGGCTCTGGAAATGGGGACACAAAGTGGTCAGTATGGTAGCCATAGTTCAAAGAATTCTGGAATGTGCGAGTGATTTTGCATTAAAAACCTGTTTATTGAGTGTCTACTATAGTAAATACAGCAAATAAAATACTGAGATGCTTTCACATGGATGTAGATGCTTCCAGTTTGCAAGGCAGCCTGGTGCTAATACAGAACTGAAGTGAATCCATCGCAGAACCTGCCCTTGAGGAGCTCACATTTGTCTATGGGAGATGGAACACATGCAAGAGTAGAAAAGTAAAAATGTCTGAAGAAAAGACAACGAGTTTGCCTTTTCCCCAGACATTCCTATTCTAGTAACATCTGGTCTGTCATCCATTGCTGATGACTTAATGAGAGCTTAAAATACACTCCTCCTTTGTTAAGACTGTAAGCTCTATGAGGTCAGAGACTGTGTCTGCCTTGTTCATGCTGCTTCCTTGGCACATAGAATAGAACCTGGCACAAGGTTGCTCAATAAAACATTTTTCAATTAAAAAAAAATGGATGGATGGATGGATGGAAGGATGAATGCATGAATAGACAGATCCCTGACCACTGTTTATGTAAATACTGCTTCACATCACTCTGTTTCTTTATTTTGTTGTATTTACCCATCGACATATTTCTCCTATTATTTCAATACTTATTTTTGAAAATACAAAAGGTAGTAAAGTACTCAGCAGCTCTCCTGTTTGAAATCTGCCACACTGTATCTTTCAACCTTGTGTCCTTGATTTGTTCCTTCAACATCACAGCTGTAGCTAAGGTACCTTAAAATACAATAAAAGATAGTTAGATTCTTTTGAAAGATAGAAAATGCAATTTTCTTCACTTTCTCAAAATGATATAGCTTTTGAAAATATTAGGCTTTTGACCAACTTCTGAATTCAGAGCTAAAGAGTTGCCTTTCAATTACTTCCCACATGAACATAATGTGATTTGATATTGTCACCTGGTTTGGATAAATGGGAAGTTATTTGCAGTTAGTCTGAGAGGTACTGAAGGACTCTTTTTGGAGAGTTGATCAGATTTTGCTAGACTTTGAAGTCCTTGGGGTCCTTGCAACCACCCAAGTACATCAAATTATTTGAGGTAGATGAGAAAACTTGTTTTGATTAAATTGAGACCGTTCTCTGACTTTCTGAGCCTTCAGACAAGTTAGGGACTAAGGCACACTGCACATGTCTCTTTCTGAAATGTTTTCCACCTTAGTTTTTATATGACAGTGAAAGCACAGCTCTGAAACACATGAAGAAATCTGAGGGTTCTGTAGAGACAGGAGTGGTGTGACATAAATCTCAGGAAGGTATCTTCATAAATGTCCCGGTCGATTTCTGCTATCTTGTGAGGCTGGGCACTGCATTTCTATCAAAATCCAGTCAGGAAACCTTCTGAGATGACTTCATGAGAAACCAATACTCCTGCAGATTGGCCCAAAGAAGCCATACTCCCATGGGTCATATTATACTTTTAAGAATTGTTGTGCTTTAAAATTATATTGTAAATGCATGACTAAATTTATGTACATTTAGCATCAGTATTAGGTGTTAATAGGCTTCATGTGAGAAGGGACATTGAGCCCACTCCTGGGAAGTTTTTGTCTAGGGACGTCAGATAGTCCTATATCTACAGAAGTATATGGTAAAGAAAGGGCAGAGAATAGGATATGTTCTGACATGTCAGCAATTTTTTTTTTCCCCAACAAATTCCATGCCCTGGAGAAAGGAGAGAAATATTTATACAATAAGCATGTGAGTATCGAAGGCCAGGTGTATTCTAGATAAATAGAAGAATTCTAGATAAATAGAATTTCTAGTGATAGAAAGTGTTGGGGCAGACATCTAAGGAGGGTAAGGAGGGAGAAGGCAGTGAAGCCATGTCTAGCAGGAGTGTCCGGGGAATTACCACAGGAGAAGCAGAGGCATCTGGATATGTCCATACACAGATTTTTCTGTTTACCTTTTATTTGTTTGTTTGTTTGTTTTAATACTTTTTATTATGTTATGTTAATCACCATACATTACATCATTAGTTTTTGAGGTAGTGTTCCATGACTCATTGTTTGCGTATAACACCCAGTGCTCCGTGCAGTTTGTGCCCTCTTTAATGCCCATCACCAGACTAACCCATCCCCCCACCCCCTCCGCCCTAGAACCCTCAGTTTGTTTCTCAGAGTCCACAGTCTCTCATGGTTTGTCTCCCCCTCCGATTTTTCCCCCTTCAATTTTCCCTTCCTGCTATCTTCTTCTTCTTCTTTTTTTTTTTAACATATAGTGTATTATTTGTTTCAGAGGTACAGGTCTGTGATTCATCAGTCTTACACAATTCACAGCGCTCACCATAGCACATACCCTCCCCAGTGTTTATCACTCAGCCACCCCATCCATCCCCCCCACCATTTCAGCAACCCTTGGTTTGTTTCCTGAGATTAAGAATTCCTCATATCAGTGAGATCATATGATACATGTCTTTCTCTGATTGACTTGTTTTGCTCAGCATAATACCCTCCAGTTCCATTGACGTCGTTGCAAATGGCAAGACCTCATTCCTTTTCATGGCTGCATAATATTCCATTGTATATATATACCATATCTTCTTTATCCATTCCTCTGTCGATGGACATCTTGGCTCTTTCCACAGTTTGGCTATTGTGGAATTGCTGCTATAAACATCACGGTGCACATACCCCTTCGGATCCCTACATTTGTGTCTTTGGGGTAAATACCCAGTAGTGCAATTGCTGGGTCATAGGGTCGCTCTATTTTCAACTTTTTGAGGAATCTCCATACTGTTTTCCAGAGTGGCTGCACCAGCTTGCATTCCACCAACAATGTAGGAGGGTTCGCCTTTCTCCGCATCCCCGCCAAAATCTGTCGTTTCCTGACTTGTTAATTTTAGCCATTCTGACTGGTGTGAGGTGGTATCTCCTGGAGGTTTTGATTTGGATTTCCCTGATGCCGAGCGATGTTGAGCACTTTTTCATGTGTCTGCTGGCCATTTGGATGTCTTCTTTGGAAAAATGTCTGTTCATGTCTTCTGCCCATTTCTTGATTGGATCATTTGTTCTTTGGGTGTTGAGTTTGATAAGTTCTTTATAGATTTTGGATACTAGCCCTTTATCTGATATGTCATTTGCAAATCTCTTCTCCCATTCTGTTGTTTGTCTTTTGGTTTTGTAGACTGTTTCTTTTGCTGTGCAAAAGTTTTTATCTTGATGAAGTCACAACAGTTCATTTTTGCCCTTGCTTCCCTTGCCTTTGGCGATGTTTCTAGGAAGGAGTTGCTGCGGCTGAGGTCGAAGAGGTTGCTGCCTGTGTTCTCCGTTAGGATTTTGATGGACTCCTGTCTCACATTTAGGTCTTTGAACCATTTTGAGTCTAATTTTGTGTGTGGTGTAAGGAAATGGTCCAGTTTCATTCTTCTGCATGTGGCTGTCCAGTTTTCCCAACACCATTTGTTGAAGAGACTGTCTTTTATCCACTGGACATTCTTTCTTGCTTTGTTGAAGATGAGTTGACCATAGAGTTGAGGGTCCATTTCTGGGCTCTCTATTCTGTTCCATTGATCTACATGTCTGTTTTTCTGCCAGTACCATACCGTCTTGATGATGACAGATTTGTAATAGAGCTGGAAGTCCGGAATTGTGATGCCACCAGCTTTGCTTTGCTTTTTCAATGTTCCTCTGGCTATTCGGGGTCTTTTCTGGTTCCATACAAATTTAAGGATTATTTGTTCCATTTCTTTGAAAACAGTAGATGGTGTTTTGATAGGGATTGCATTAAATGTGTAGATTGCTCTAGGTAGCATTGACATCTTCACAATATTTGTTCTTCCAATCCATGAGCCTGGAACGTTTTTCCATTTCTTTGTGTCTTCCTCAATTACTTTCATGAGTATTTTATAGTTTTCTGAGTACACATTCTTTGCCTCTTTGGTTAGATTTATTCCTAGGTATCTTATGGTTTTGAGTGCAATTGTAAATGGGATCGACTCCTTAATTTCTCTTCTGTCTTGTTGTTGGTGTATAGGAATGCCACTGATTTCTGTGCATTGATTTTATATCCTGCTACTTTACTGAATTCCTATATGAGTTCTGGTTTTGGGGTGGAGTCTTTTTGGTTTTCCACATAAAGTGTCATATCATCTGTAAAGAGTGAGATTTTGACTTCTTCTTTGCCGATTTGGATGCCTTTTATTTCTTTTTGTTGTCTGATTGCTGTGGCTAGGACTTCTAGTACTATGTTGAATAGCAGTGGTGAGAGTGGACATCCCTGCCATGTTCCTAACCTTAGGGGAAAAGCTCTCAGTTTTTCCCTATTGAGAATGACATTCACTGTGGGTTTTTCATAAATGGCTTTTATAATATTGAAGTATGTACCCTCTATCCCTACACTCTGAAGAGTTTTAATCAAGAAAGGATGCTGTACTTTGTCACATGCTTTTTCTGCATCTATTGAGAGGATCACATGGTTCTTGTACTTTCTTTTATTAATGTATTGTATCACATTGATTGATTTGAGGATTTTAAACCAACCTTGTAGCCCAGGAATAAATCCCACTTGGTCGTGGGATTTTAATGTACTGTTGGATCCTATTGGCTAGTATTTTGGTGAGAATTTTTGCATCCATGTTCATCAGGGATATTGCTCTGTAATTCTCCTTTTGGATGGCGTCTTTGTCTGATTTTGGGATCAAGGTAATGCTGGCCTCATAAAATGGGTTTGGAAGTTTTCCTTTCATATCTATGTTTTGGAACAGTTTCAGAAGAATAGGTATTAATTCTTCTTTAAATGTTTGGTAGAATTCTCCTGGGAAGCCATCTGGCCCTGGGCTTTTGTTTGTTGGGAGATTTTTGATGACTGCTTCAATTTCCTTAGCGGTGTTAGGTCTGTTCAGGTTTTCTATTTCTTCCTGGTTCAGTTTTGGTAGTTGATACATCTCTAGGAATGCACACATTTCTTCCAGATTAGCGAATTTGCTGGCATGTAGTTGCTCATAAGCTGTTCTTATAACTGTTTGTATTTCTTTGGTGTTGGTTGTGATCTCTCCTCTTTCATTCATGATTTTGTTGATTTGGGTCCTTTCTCTTTTCTTTTTGATAAGTGTGGCCAGGAGTTTATCAATATTATTAATTCTTTCAAAGAACCAGCTCCTAGTTTTGTTGATCTGTTCTACTGTTCTTTTGGTTTCCATTTCATTGATTTCTGCTCTGATCTTTATTATTTCTCTTCTCCTGCTGGGTTTAGGCTTTATTTGCTGTTCTTTCTCCAGCTCCTTTAGGTGTAGGGTTAGGTTGTGTATGAGACCTTTCTTGTTTCTTGAGAAAAGCTTGTATTGCTATATACTTCCCTCCTAGGACCGCCTTTGCTGCATTCCAAAGATTTTGAACAGTTTTGTTTTCATTTTCATTTGTTTCCATGATTTTTTAAAATCTTTCTTTAATTTCCTGGTTGACCCATTCATTCCTTAGTAGGATGCTCTTGAGACTCCATGTATTTGAGTTCTTTCCGACTTGCCTCTTGTGATTGAGTTCTAGTTTCAAAGCACTGTGGTCTGAAAATATGCAGGGAATGATCCCAATCTTTTGGTACCCGTTGAGACCTGATTTGTGACCTAGGATGTGATCAATTCTGGAGAATGTTCCATGGGCACTAGAGAAGAATGTGTATTCCGTTGCTTTGGGATGGAATGTCCTGAATAGATCTGTGAGGTCCATGTGGTCCAGTGTGTCATTTAAAGTCTTTATTTCCTTGTTGAACTTTTGCCTAGATGATCTGTCCTTTTCAGTGAGGGTGGTGTTAAAGTTCCCCACTATTGTTGTATTGTTGTCAATGTGTTTCTTCGCTTTTGTTATTAATTGCCTTATATAATTGGCTGCTCCCATGTTAGGGGCATAGATATTTACAACTGTTAGCTCTTCTTGTTGGATAGACTCTTTAAGTAGGATATAGTGTCCTTCTTCATCTCCTAGTATAGTCTTTGGTTTAAAATCTAATTTGTCTGATATAAGGATAGCCACCCCAGCTTTCTTTTGGTGTCCATTAGCATGCTAAATGGTTTTCCATCCCCTCACTTTCAATTTGGCAGTGTCTTTGGGTCTAAAATGAGTCTCTTGCAGACAGCATATCAATGGGTCTTGTTTTTTTATCCAATCTGATAGCCTGTGTCTTTTGATTGGGGCATTTAGCCCATTTACATTCAGGGAAATGATTGAAAGATATAGGTTTAGTGCCATTGTATTGCCTGTAAGGTGACTGTTACTGTATATTGTCTGTGTTCCTTTCCGGTCTATGTTACTTTTAGGCTCTCTCTTTGCATAGAGGACCCCATTCAATATTTCTTGTAAGGCTCGTTTCGTGTTTGCAAATTCCTTTAGTTTTTGTTTGTCCTGGAATCTTTTTATCTCTTCTTCTATTTTCAATGGCAGCCTAGCTGGATACAGTATTCTTGGCTGCATATTTTTCTTGTGTAGTGCTCTGAATATATCATGCCAGTCCTTTCTGGCCTGCCAGGTCTCTGTGGATAGGTCTGTTGGCAGTCTAATGCTTCTACCATTGTAGGTTACAAATCTCTTTCCCTGAGCTGCTTTCAGGATTTTCTCTTTGTCTCTGAGACTCATAAGTTTACTATTAGATGTTGGGTTGTTGACCTATTTTTATTGATTTGGAGGGGGATTCTTTGTGCCTCCTGGATTTTGATGCCCGTTTCCTTCCCCAAATTAGGGAAGTTCTCTGCCAAAATTTGCTTCAATATACTTTCTGCCCCCCCTCTCTCTCTTCTTCTTCTGGGATCCCAATTATTCTAATATTGTTTCATCTTATGGTATCATTTATCTCTCAAATTCTGCCCTGGTGATCCAGTAGTTGTTTATCTCTCTTTTTCTCAGCTTCTTTATTTTCCATCATTTGGTCTTTTATATCACTAATTCTCTCTTCTGCCTCATTTTTCCTAGCAGTTAGAGACTCTATTTTTGATTGCACCTCATTAATAGCCTTTTTGATTTCGAGTTGGTTAGATTTTAGTTCTTTTATTTCTCCCAAAAGGGTTTCTCTAATAACTTCCATGCTTTTTTCAAGCCCAGCTAGTATCTTTAAAATTGTCTTTCTGAACTCTAGTTCTGACATCTTACTAATATCCGTATTGGTTAGGTCCCTGGCAGTCGGTACTGATTCTTGTTCTCTTTTCTGAGGTGATTTTTTGCATCTTGTCATTTTGTCCAGAGGAGAATAGATGAATGAGAGAACAAAATGCTAACAGGGCACCAACGTCCCCACAAAATATACACTAAACAAATCAGAAGAGACCAGAAACCAGGGGAAAAGAAGGGGAAAGAAAGAAAAAAGAAAAAACAACAAAAACAAAAAGATAAAGATAAAAAAAAACAGAATATGATCAAATATGATCAGGCTGGTGCATAGATCAGTGTCACACACTAGATTTTGGGTGTATTTTGGTCTGTTAGAAAAAAGTGCCTCCCAAAATTTTAAAGAAAGAAAAACTTATATATGTACAAAAATAAGATTAAATATGATGAAGGGATGGAATATGACTGTAAAGATTAAAATTATAAAAGATTTTATAAAAGGTATTGATAAGATAAGAAGTTGGTTGAAAAAAGAAAGAAGAGGATTAAAAAAAAGGGGGGGAGAGAATGTGATCAGGCAGGGGACTAGAACAAAGCCATACACTAGAGATTTAGGGTATATTTTGGTCTTTTCGAAGGAACCGTATCCCAAAATTTTAAAGAGAGTAAAACTTGTATGTGTGTGTGTGTGTGTGTGTGTGTGTGTGTGTATACATATATATATATGTATATGTATATATACACACACCAAAAATAAGGTTAACTAGTATGAAGGGATTGAATATGATTATAACAATGAAAAATAAAAAATTTTTTTTAAAAAAGGGTTGATAAAATGTGGTTGAAAAAGGTAAAAAGAAAAATTTAAAAAAAAGAAGAGAAAGTTAAAAAAAAATTAACTTTGAAAGACTAAGGAATCAGGGGAAAAAAGCCATGAATTCTATGTGCAGTATTTCCCTAGCGCTGGAGTTCTGCCATTCTCATTGATCGGTGAACTTGGTCTTGGCTGGCTGTTCTTGCTGTTCTTCTGGGGGAGGGGCCTGTTGCCTTGGTTCCCAAATGTCTTTGCCGGAGCCAGAATTGCCCCTCCCTTGCCGGTCCGGGCTAGGTAATCTTCTCGGGTTTGCTCTCAGGAGCTTTTGTTCCTTGCAAGCTCTCGGTACAGCTTTGGAGGACGAGACTGACCATGGCTGCCTCCCAATCTCCCCGGGAGGAGCTGAGAACTCGGGGCCCTGTTCCTCAGTGCGCCCCCAGAGAAAAGCAGTCAGTCACTCCCGTCTCCCTGGTCTCCGGCCGCACTCCGTGCTCACCCGGCCTGTGACCGAGCATTTGTATCTCTGGCACCGGACCCCGTGTGGAGTCTCCAAACCCAGCAGATCCCTGTGGTGCGCTCCCGCGCCGCTCCTCCCAGGGGAGGAAGGGGAGTCTCCCTGGATCTGCCGCTTGTTGGGTCCCTGCTGGAGGAGCAGTGACCCGACTGTCACCGATCACAGTTTATGGCAACCCCGAGCTGAGAGCCCGCGCCTCGGCTCCGTCTCTGCAGCCAGCTTCCCTGCTCCGATACCTGGGAGCTCTGCAGCACTCAGGCACCCCCGGTCTTTCTGTGACCCCGAGGGTCCTGAGACCACACTGTCCCGCGAGGGTTCCACCCCCCGCTTAGCCACTGGAGCGACGTCCCTCCGCGGAGCCGACCTCTAAAAGTTCCGATTTTGTGCTCCGCGGCTCTATCACTTGCCAGAAGCGGCCGACGGAGGCCCCTCCCCCGCCGTCTATCCTCCTGAATATCGCCTCGGATTCACTTCTCCGCATGTCCTACCTTCCAGAAAGTGGTTGCTTTTCTTGTTCAGAGAGTTGTTGCTCTTTTCTTCGATCTCCTGTTGAGTTCGTAGGTGTTCAGAACGGTTCGATCCCTATCCGGCTGAATTCCTGGGACCAGACGGAATCCAGGTCTCCTACTCCTCCGCCATCTTGCTCCTCCCTCCTGTTTACTTTTTTATTATCCAGATGGTTTTCTGCTAAGTGAAAATGCTAAGACTTGATCTCTACACATTCAGAATCTACTTTATGTCCTTGATATGGAAGAACATTATGATAAAATAATGTTTGAAATTAAATCTGTAATACTTATTGTTGACCCCTAACTTTATTTTTTTTTAGCACATAGCTCGTGCCAGTTCTATGCCTTTATATTTATGAACTAATGTAAACCTCAGAACAGTTTGATGAGATTACTACTATTACCTCTATGAATAAACTAAGGATCAGAAAAGGTAAATAATTTGCCCAAGAATACTCAGGGAATCAAAGGCAGTGTTAGGAACCAAACCCAGGCATTTGTACTCCAGAGTACTAAATCACTATGCTGTGATTTTAGTTTGTTCAATATCTCTGTCACATATCTTTAAATAACAATGAAGTTTTTACAACAAAATAACTCTTAATAGTTTCATATTATTGTTTGTTAGGAATATATAACATTATTTACTCAGCTCTCTCTTTGGTCAACAGTTAGATTGTTTTCCATTTTTGAAAAATGCTATGATAAACAAACCTGCATGAATTTTTATCTTTGCAAGCACACCTCCAGGAAAACTCAGTTCTTAGCAGTGAAATGACTGGATCAAAGGATATGCATATTTTTAAGGATTTTGACATATGCTATCATAAATCACTCTCCAGAAAGATTGTCTCAAATTGCATTGCACCATCAGAGACTGAGATGATCAATATCCCTAAGCACCAGAAATGATCATCTTTTCTTTATCTTTGATAGTTGCTAATCTCAGTATAACTCACTGTAGTTTAATTTTGGAATTTTTGATTGTTAATCAAAAAAGTTGAATTTTTTCATGTATAATGTTAATTATATCTCCTTTTTTAGGAATTAAGTGATCCCATTGTTATTTATTTGCAGTAATGTTTGTAGAGTACAGTTATCATCCCTTTATAATACTTACTGAAAATATTTCCCTAGAGATTTAATTTTATATTTTTTAGATGTAGAGAAGCTTTTTGAAAATTTACACAAGTACATCAGTATTTTTCTTCAGAGTATAGGCACTTGTTTGAATGGTTAGAAAACCTTTCTCTAATCTCAACAGTATATAATTGTTTGCTCTTACTTTGTATTGTTCCTTACAGGCTTTTAAAAAAAACTATCTGTGACTTATTTTGATGAATGAGCTGAAGTTGAAGTAGGCAGCTTGCTTTTTGTTTTTCCTCAAATAATTAGCACTTGTCATGTTTATCAAGTGACTTTTTAGCCACTAGTCATTATGATCGTAATTTTTATTCATACTATTAACCTGAATTATTGTGTTATTAACATATAATATTAATGTATGGAGCAATGTTGAAACACACAACATTAATTTAGGTGCTAATATGAATCAGCTCTTTTCCTTGAGATATTTATCTTAATTATCATGGTGTTTTTATTTGGCAACTAGAAAATATCTTGCTTTTAATTACACGAATAATGCAGACTTATTGCAGAAACACATCAAACACAGTAGAAGAAAAAAGACAGGCAATCCTTGCTATTAGGTTTTTACATTAGACCCTTCCATCTCTGTTGACTGTTGTTTTTGACATGCATTTTTCAAGACACTATACATCTTGATTTACAATCTAATTTTAAATTCAGTCATAGCAGAGTTTTTTTTCTCTACCTAGATAAATGTCTTAAAACATCAAGTATAATAAGTATATAGTTTGACACACACACAAATGCACTGCAGTCTATTCAACCAATCATAGATTTCTTACATTTTGTCATTTTCCAGTGTTGCTTTTATAAACAATAATATAGCCTTCATATATCTAAATCTTTGGGGAAGGGTACGCTTGATTTTAAGAAGAATAAAGCATATTTTTTCTTGGGAGTTCTAACACTTTTCCCCTTCATTCTGCATAGCATACCTCAACAAAATTCCTCTTCCTAAAGCATTGTTTTTAAATGGAGGAATAATTTATTTCCAGTGAGGTGCATTCATTTGAAGTGCACTGCTTTTGAGATCCTATTTACATATAAGCCTGTGTAACCACCACACAGGAGGCTCTGTCTGGCCTGTGCCACTCAGGATCTATCTATCCTCAGATTTGTCTCTCAGCTTCCCTGCCTGTTCCCCAATTTTCCTTAGCTGGAAGCCTGGAGTGCTGGGACTTAGGATGTCTTTGCTGCCCTTTGCCCCATTTCTCCGAGGAAGGAGGATCTTCCAGCACTACTTTTCTTAAAGCCCCTTACCTTTTGGATACTCCTCCAGTGCTCCATGTAGGGACATAGGGATATGTTGGCAAGGTGATGGATTCCTGCTTGGTGGCTTGCCATTTGGGGATTCTACACTATTACACCATGTCAGCTCACACACACAGTCAGTTCACAGCCTGATGGATAGTCTGTTGGTCTATCCCCTTTTTTTCCTAATTGGATAAATTTGACTTGTAACATTGTGTAAATGTAAGTTGTACGCAGTGTTATTTTTAGTAACATTTATATATTGCAATACGGTTGCCATTGTAATGATATTTATCACATTATGTACTTATGGTATAATATTGTATATATTCAATAAACTGTACATTAAATCTCTATGGTTATTTGAACACTTGAAATACATTTGTACTCTGAAACACAATTAATGTTATCCTACCACCCCCCCATCCCCTGGTAACCACCGTTTTACTGTTTATTTTTCTTTAACATGTTTGATTTTTTTTACGATTCCACATTAAGTGATATATAGTATGTGTCCTTCTCTGTCTAGCTTATTTTGTTTAGCATAATGTGCTCAAGGTCCATCAATGTTGATGAAAATGGCAGGATATCCTCCTTTCTCATGACTTTCTCATGACTTAGTAATATTCCATTTTGTATATACCATATCACTTTTATCCATTCATCCATAGATGGGCATTTGGGTTTTCCATATGTTGGCTATTTGTGAATAATGCTGCAATAAACATAGGGGTACATACATTATATCTCATCAAATTCATGTTTTCATTTATTTTCTCTATATTCCCAGAAATATAATTGTTGGATTGTATGGTAGGTCCAATTTTAATTTTGTTGAGGAACCCTCCTATTGTTTTCCGTGGTATTTGGACTAATTCACATTCCCATCAACAGTATATAAGGGCTCCCTTTTATCGCATCCTTGCCAGCACTTGTTGTCTCTTGTCTTCTTGATGATGGCCATTCTTTTTTAAAGTAAGCTCTTTTCCCAACATGGGGCTTGAACTCACAGCCCTGAGCACATGCTCTACCGAATGAGCCAGCCAGGTGACCCTTTGATGATAGCCATTCTAACAGATATGAACTGATATCACATTGTGGTTTTTATTTGCATTTCTCTAATGATTACTGATGTTTAGCATCTTCTCATTTGCCTGATGTCCATTTAGATGTCCTGGTTTATCCCTTCTTAGAAGATTCCTCATCTTTCTGTATTGGCAAAGATAAGAGAAATGGTCGCTTCCTTCTTATAAGAAAGCCACTCTCATTGTTTAGTTCATTTCAGTTTCTTTGCATCTTCAACTCTCAAATGTTTTTCAAAAACTATGATATTATAGCTTCTCAGGCTTGTTTTGGTGTTTGGTGTGAACTCTATTGTTTCTTGTAATTTTCTACATCAGAACCTAGCACAGGACTCCTAATGTTTTAACCTTGAGATATAGATATATATCCTTAACTTTGTCTATCTAGCCATATATATACATACATACATACATATATATAGCTATGGTTATAGCTTATTTCTCTATTTCTTATTTATAATGCTAGGAACAGTATATTCTCTCATTTCACTTATGATTCTTGCAGGAATTTGTTCTGTTATATGGCTCTTTTAAAAATTTTAGTTATTGAGTAAATCAGTTTTACTATGACTTCTTTCTCTCATTGTATCAATCATGTTTCTATCTTAAACTCATTTATTCTGGTATCATAATATTTACTGTGTTGCTTTTTTCTAATCTTAATTAACTTAAATATTTTATAAGCTTTAAAAATAAAAGTATGTAAATCTATAAAATTTCCCCTAGTTATACTTTTGTTTCTATCTTAGAAGTTTTGGTAAAGGTTTCTCACAGTTCTTAGTTTTAAATAGATTTTTTTTCACTGTTTTGTTCATTTTTGGATGAAATAATTATTTAGCAGAGTGGGTTTTTTTTTCATTTCCTAGTTATTGGGTATTGGGATATATACTAGTAAATAATTACATTAGTGTTTCATTGCATGTAAAGTATTTACTGCTTAGAGTTTAAGTTTTCTTTACTGAGTAGAATATGATCAGTGTTACTCCTAAATATTCTGAAGGCAACTGATAAGCATGTTTAGTTTTGTTTATAAGACATAGATTTGAATATTTACCAACTAAATCAAGTCTGGTAATTTATTCAAATTCTCTCTATTTTTATTCTTATATACCATGTTTCTCAATGAAAGGAAATTATTATAAGCATAACCTGGTGACCAGGTGATTTAGAGAGCAGAGGAAATGGAGGTGAAGCTAACATTCAGACACCTGACAGAGAATAGGATAGAATACTAAACAAGAGTTGTAGTGATGGAAAGGTGATTCAAGCAGTCGATAAACTATCAAACTCAAAAGATAAAATTTTGACCTTATATTGATATATACTTTACCATTTCAAAGTTATTTTGTATGCATTTTCTCCTGTATTTAGAAGAACTAAGTGTTTGGTTAATATAGTTTCTTTTTTTAAAGATTTTTATTTATTTGCTTATTTTAGAAAGAGAGAGAGAGAGCAGGGGATAGGGGCAGAGGGAGAGACAGTCTTAAGCAGACTCTTCGCCGAGCATAGAGTTCAACATGGGGCTTGATCCCATGACCTTGAGATCATGACCTGAGATGAAACCAAGAGTCAGATGCTTAACCAACTGCACCATCCAGGTCCCCCTGGTTATTATAGTTTCAAATTCATAGATGTGGAAACTTACAGAAATTAAGCAGTTTTCGATATCACACAACTTTTAAGTGGCAGAGCCAAGGACTAAACTAAATTTTTCTAACCATTAATTGTCTTTCCACAATTTTGGAATTGTCTACATAGTTTAAAAGGTCTTGTTACTAAATGAATTGGAAAAAAATTAAAAAGGTGTAGAAGGCTAGAGGTTGGGTTAATTCAGTAGCTCTTCCAGGATCCAGGTTATTTTCATTTTCCCCCTCATCATTCCCAGCAAAGTTGACTTCTGTTCTTAGGCTTATCACCTTACATCCTCAAGATAGCTTCATGGCTACAAGCATCACATCCTCATAACATCTAAATAAGCCCCTTTCCCCAATAAAAGCTGTCTCCCTTCCTCGTGCCACCTTTTAAGAATGAAGAAACCTTCCTAGAATACTCCTCAGTGGCCAGAATTGCATAGCATGCCCAATCCTAACTAATTATGGGCAAGTAAAATGAAATTACTGTCATTAATTTATACTTACCAAGGTTTAGACCGTGGGACATTAGAGGCTGACTTCTGATCCCAAAGAAAAGAAACAGAAAAGAAAAAAAAGTATACATTTCTATTGTCAAGAGTAAGGCAGAGGAGTGGCTTTGGGTAGATGACAAACAGTGTCTGTGGCACAGATACAAAGATTGGAGATAAAGTGAGAGGATGAGCCAAAAACTATTACAGACCACACATCTGGGGAAATGAGAAAATAGATTATTATTGAGAGAAATATGAAAGAACAAAGAGATGTCAGTCTTGACAGAAAGATGATAGCTTTGGTTTGGCACAAGTTGGTCAGAGATGGGATTTTTAAAAGGAATTGCAGGTGCATAGTTACAAAGATTTGAAGCACACAGCAGCAGTCAGAATACAATATTGAATCTTGAAAACTTCTTTATAGATACGTTTGTCAATGCCATGGAAGTAAGATTACAGAGAATGACACTGGAAAAGAACAAAGACTAAGCATTAGGGATTATCCCTAATTAAGACTACAAAGACTGAATAAATGAAAAAGATAAGGGTGAAAACAGAGTAGATATTATTTTTAAAAAGCCGATGCCCCTCTATCGCAAACATAGACTACCAGACTCATCATTGAATTATTAACATCCTCCATCGTTTTTCTTCTCTATAAGCAAATATTTAAAAATTTTTAGGTGTTCCATCTTGTGGCTCTACATCATTTATTTAATCATTCCTCTGTTTTGGGATATTTACTTACTTACAGTTATGTTTTTTTACATCTGCTCCTTTAATCTAGTTTCAGTTTTCCACCTCAGAGTCTGAGCCAAGAGGTATATAGTCCCAGAGCAAAAAAATAAAGATATTTTTAGCAAGACAATTGCCTTGAAAACAATGATTAATATAGAGAAAAACTGCTTGAAATTCCTTTGGTATATGATGAAATAAGCTTGATCTACTGAGACCATATATTCTCTCACTCAGTTCAGAGTGATACATTTACACTCACTAAAGCTTAACCACAAGGTTGGATTCAGGAAGGAGAATGTGTTGTAAAGAAAATAAAAGTAAAATCTTATCCTTCTTGTTCTGAAGTATTGTGCAAAGAAAAGAAGACAATGGAAGAAAAAGTAGTTGATCAGATGGGTTTCCCAATATTCCTTATTAGATTTAAACCCACAGAGGTCAAAATGAGTCATATTGATTGAAAAAAATGGGGGGCTCAGGAGGCAACGCTTCTTCATTTGGTCCTGTACAAATATGAAGGAACCCTGAATAACGGATAAACTTTTTACTCAGAGAGAGAGGATTCTTGTTTGCTTTCCTAAGCTTCCCTTAATTCCTATGTGGCCTGGACACTGTGGCAGGGGCAAGGTAACCTTATGACATAAGCTGAAAATGGACTAATAATATGGTAGGTTGTGTGACAGAGAAAGTGACATAAAATTGGAAATATCTAGAACCTGAACTAGATCTGAACAATTGAGTTAGCAGAGAGATCATTAGGCTTTAATTGAAATCCCAAGGGACTGATTTACATTTTATCAACTAAAGATATCAGCAATAAGTGCCAGAAAAAAATGCCAATGGAAATTTTGATTGCTGTCTCCAAAGTGGCCACTGTCTATTTCTTTTCTATATCTATTTCTTTTCTCCCTGTATATGCGATTACTTTGTTAAAAAGTAGAGTATATGACTATTCCCTTTGAATCTGGATTTTCCTCTGGGAACTTGTTTCACCAATAGAACGTGGTAAAAGTAATGCTCTAGGATTTCTGAGGCTACATCATTAGGGGCTTTGAAGCTTTCAACTAGGTCTCTTGGAACTTCAGGTACCACATTTTGAGAAGTACAAGGCACATAGAGACGGTTACCTGTGGACTTTCTGTCTCACAGCCTAAGGTGAACCTCATCCATGGACAGAATCAACTGTCAGCCATGTGAGTAAGCCATCTTGGACATACATTCCAGATGAGACTTTAGATGGTCCCAGCACTGTAGCTGCAATCCTGAGAGACCTGAGGATAGAACCAATCTACCCACAAAACTAAGAAAGAGACTATCAATCTTTATTTTAAGTCGCTAAGTTTTGGGGTGGTTTGTAACATAGCAAAAGATAACCAGGGCAGATGAGATCAGTCCAAACATCCCAACAGAGGCCTCAAGAGCTAAGCTCAAACTGGATCTTGGGGATGGCATTTTGGTATGAGGACTCTTTCACCATATAGGCAAGAGGTCATGAAACCATTTTCCCAAATGCATTTTTAATAGAGCAGGATTAGGGGACAGGCATAAGGAAAACTGAATATTTTTCCCCAGATACTAGACATTACCTGAAATAATTTTGAAATTACCATATTAGGTTAAATACTAATGAAGATTAAATATAGTAAGTGGAAGCACTGATGAGGAAGAAGAGATCATGTACAGGCATATAAAGAAAATGTATTTTATATAGGTTGCACTGTAATCAAATAGAACAGGAATCAGTCCATTGCAACCTGTTTTTTGTAGATAAAGTTTTACTGGAACACAGCCATGCCCGTTTGTTTAGGTATCTTCTGGAACTGTCTTAGAGCTATTAACAGTTGCAGCAGAAACTGGGCTGCAAATTCTAAAGTATTTACTCTCTGGCACGTTAAAGGAAAAGTGTACTGACCTCTATATAAAATGAAAATTGGAGCCGCAATTCACACACAGATTTTAAATAATTTTTGCAATTATATTTTCAGGGTAAATTTCTAGATGGAGAATTGCTAGGCCACAGAGTTTGTGTAACATTAAAGTCTTTCATATATTTTGGTTCTAATTTATCTCCAGAAAAATGGTGTCAGTTACATATAATTGTATCAATATGAGATGGCTAAGTTCTCTATATCCTCATCAGTCTCATAAAATTTAACTTTTGAGTCATATAAAAAAGGAGGAGGAGGAGATAAAGCTCTTCTATGCAAATCTTTATCATTATTTAGGATACTTCCTACAAGCAAAATACAGGGTCAAGGGACAGTGTATTAAAAGTGTACTAGGTCCCTTTTTATATATTGCCAAATTAATTTCCAGAAGAATTATACCAATTTATGCTCCTCTTTATAATGTATGAAATTGATGTATTTCACTTAACTAATAAATACATTAGATAAATGGACATATTTATTTCATGTAGTAGTGTCAATTGAGTTGTTCACATGTCAGGCAAAAACTGTATCCCATATTGGTTTTTGTTCACCCTTTATTCCTCAGTAAATCTCAATATTTCCTATACGGTTATTAATCATGTTGATTTATATAAAAGTTCTCTTATGGTTTTCTGGCCAGCTTTTCTTTGTTTTCCTAATTGTGTTTTCATATATAACACAAATTCAAGAAATACATTTTTAAAAATATGCATATGCATCTATTGCTGGACTTACTATTCCATTTCTGTGTTGATCTACGTCTATACTAGTACTAATCAGAAATAGATATTATAGATTATTATATGTTTTGGCATCTGGTAAGGCTTACATTTATTCTTTTTTAAGTTTTGTGTTATTCGGATGCCTTTTCTCTTTCAGATTATTTTAGAAACACGCTGTCAAAGTCCATAAAAATCTTTTTGAGATTTGCATGGAGATTGACTTGGTATGTTTGCAATTTTATCCAATTTTCTACTGAGATGTTTGTCACAAAAAATATTTTGATTACAAATTAAATAATTATTAATATTTGTGAGAATTATAACTACCTTTTAATTTTTAAAAGTTTTTTGACACAAAGTTTTTATCTTGATTAGTTCATTATATTGATCTTTTAAATTGTGTATTTTTTCCTTTGTTGACATATTTTACTTTCTTGACATATTTCAGATGGCAAATACTCTACTGCATAAGTGGTTAAATAAAAGTTTTACCTTCAGAGAAAGAAAAATGATTGTTTTCTATAATATAAATATAAACCATAATGAAAATATTAACTAAAAATAAAAACTATAATACAATCTGTTGGGATTTTTTAAATAGTGAGGCTAGGTTGGGTATAAATAGAGTATTTTGAGGAATTCAAAGAGTGCACATAAATAAATTTGATAGGGAAGAATTGTTTTAGGTCCAGACTTCATGGCACTCAGACCCCATTGGTATCTGACACTGAGTCTGGGGTTCATGAATTCATGGTGTTTCTGACTCATTTATATATCAACCCAGTTGTATCCAGGAGAATAGAAGCAGGCTCTCATTCTCAGTCCTACTGTGAGTTTTTTATCTGTAGGTTATGTCTAAAGATCCTGGTCTCTCTTAAGTATCAGCTGCCATATATTTCTTTCTACTGTATCAGATATTTCTATGGCCTCTTTAGTTGACATGGTTATCTTACTATATAAAAATTACTTTGATTTGAGATATAGATTATCCGTTGCCTCTTCTTAGTCTGAATATAGACTTGTGTGTGTCACTTCAGAAGCCAGGAGGAATGGGGCAATCTAACAGTAGGATGCTATGAAACTCAGAGTAAATCTGAGCACTGCTAATGGAAATACAATAGCGGTAACAGGGCCTTCAGTAGGCCTGTAGAGATTAAGCTATCAACCAGCAAATGCTCATCTTAATTCTCCTTAAGATTGGTCTGCCAGTGCAGCTGATATCAAGATTCCTAAAAACTTCTGTGAAGACAACTAAAAGTTAATATTAGCCTTTGCAGTAAACAAAATACAACAAAGCAAAATACAACAAGCTATGCAGCTTGAGATGCAAGGACCTAGGGCCATCAACCCAGGTTGCTTTTTTTTTTTTTTTAACATTCTTCTCCCATCCCTACCAAGGATGAAAGGCAGCCATATTTTTTTCTATTTTTAATTTATTTTTAAATTAGCTCTTTAATCCATTTTGAGTTTATTTTTTTTATTTTTTTTAAGATTTTATTTATTTGACAGAGACAGACAGAGCAAGAGAGGGAACACAAGCAGGGGGAGTGGGAGAGGGAGAAGCAGGCTCCCCGCTGAGCAGGGAGCCCGATGTGGGGCTCGATCCCAGGATCCTGGGATCATGACCTGAACCGAAGGCAGACGCTTAATGACTGAGCCACCCAGGCGCCCCAATTTTGAGTTTATTTTTGTATATGGTGTTAGACAGCGGTCCAGTTTCATTCTTCTACATGTAGCTGTCCAGCTTTCCCAGCACCATTTATTGAAGAAACTGTCTTTCCCCATTGAATATTCCTTCCTCCCGTCTACAGCCATACCACCCTGAATGCACCCAATCTCATCTGAATATTCTTGCCTCCTTTGTGATAGATTGACTGTATAATTATGGTTTTATTTCTGGGCTCTGTTCTGTTCCATTGTTCTATGTGTCTATTTTTTGTCCCAGTACTATACTGTTTTATTATAGATCTCTCATATATCTTGAAATCTAGTATTGTGAAACCTCCAGCTTTGTTATTCATTCTCAGAACTTCTTTGGCTATTTGGGGTTTTCTGTGGTTCTATGAAATTTTAGTATTATTTGTTCTAGTTTTGTGAAAAATGCTGTTGGTATTTTGAAAGGGATTGCACCGAATCTGTAGATTGCTTTGGGTAATATGGACATTTTAAGAATGTTAATTCTTACAATTCATGAGCATGGGATATCTTTATATTTGTGCCACCTTCAATTTCTTTCATCAGTGTTTTATTGTTTTTGGAATACAGGTCTTTCCCTTCTTGGTTAAGTTAATTCCTAAGTATTTTAGTGTTTTTTGGTGCAATTGTAAATGTTTTCTTAATTCCCCTTTCTGCGACTTCACTTGGTGCAATTCGGTACGTTTGGGGCAATGTAAATGTTTTCTTAATTTCTCTTTCTGCTACTTCATTATTAGTGTATAGAAATGCAATGGATTTCTGTATTTTGATTTTTGTATCCTGTGACCTTTCTGAGTTCATTTATCAGTTCTAGTAGTTTTTTTGGTGGAGGCTTCAGTGTTTTCTATGTATAGTATCCTGTCATCTGCAAATAATGGCAACTTCTTTGCCAATATGGATGCCTCTTATTTATTTTTCTTGTCTGATTGCCGTGGCTAGGAATTCCAGTACTATGCTGAACAAAAGTGGTGAGAGTGGACATTCTTGATACTAAACCAAATACAGACACCACAAAACAAACAAACAAGCAAACTATTGGGCAGTATCTATCCCTGGTGAACATAGATACAAAAATTCTCTACAAAATATTAGCAACCTGTATACAACAATATGTCAAAAAGATCATTCACCACGATCACTTGGGATTTATTCTGGGGATGCAAGTATGGTTCAACATTCACAAATCAATCAACATCATACACCACATCAACAAAACAAAGGATAAAAATCATATCTCAATAAATGCAGAAAAAACATATGACAAGATTCAACATCCATTCATGATAAACTCTCAACAAAGTAGGGTTAGAGGGAACATACCTCAATATAATAAAGGCCATGCGTGAAAAACCCACAGCTAACAACATACTCAATGGTGAAACACTGAGAGCTTTCCCTCCATGGTAAGGAAAGGCAGCCATCTTTGATGATGATCTTGGCACCATCCTATAGTCCCGAAATGTAAAAACAACTTTGCCCAGGATGCCAGAATTATTTGACTCTCTGCTATAACTGTTATGTTACAATCCACATAGCCTTTGAGCATTTAAAAAGCTTATTGGAGAAAATGGAGCCTCAGTACTTTCCCTAATTTTAGGTAAAAATTAATGTCTTCCTCTGGCTCCAAGCTGGACGTTTAATGTTCTTATTTTGGAAATATCAGAACATGTGCAGTGTCCCAAATGGCCCTGGCCTTCACTTTGCTACCACCTTTGCTCTGATGTCTCCTACCATAGCTTTCTTCTCTCGCTATTGTTCTAATTCATATTTCAGTTTGCCTATGTCCTCATTCCCTTAACTTTCTCTCAGATTTGGATTCCAAGTTATTTTAGCTCTAGTTTTGCAGTCTTCCCAGGCATAGCACACCGCTATGAGTATCATCTTTTTTAACTAACTAATGAACTTGATAGTGGAGGTACAGACATTAAACAGTCTTATTTTTCTCCAAAGATTATTCCCAACTGTGCTGTGAAAGTATTTTCTTCCTACTAGCAAATATATATCCTAATAATATTTTGGGGAGATTTGGTAACTACCTTATCACTTAGTCAAAGTCAGTCCCCTTCAGTTTAAACCTAAAACCACATGTCTGCATCAAAGCTGGTTCTTTTCCATTGCTAGCCACAGTTGTGACTCAGAAGCCCTGAAATGGGGAGAGGTTGTGGCCCAACTCTGTCGTACAACCATTCAACAATATTAATTGAGTAATTATTGTATGCAAGGATCGTATCTAGGCAATTAGAATTCATCAGTTACTCTTAGAGCAGGGCCTGTTAATAATTTGTGGGGCCCAGTGCAAAATGAAAATGCAGGGCTCTGTCCAGGGACTCTCTGTCTCATGAGTCCACTGCACCAACTCCTCAGAGATAGGTAGACCAAGGGCTTTAAAATTCTGCTGAGAGGGGCTCCTGAGTGGCTAAGTTAGTTAAGCATCTGGCTCTTGATTTTGGCTCAGGTCATGATCTCAGAGTTATGAGATCGAGCCCTGCATCAGGCTCCATGCTGACTGTGGAACCTGCTTAAGATTTCCTCTACCCTTCCCCTCTTCTCTCCCTCTCTTAAAAAAATACACTTAGAAATGTCCTCAGTACCTGGACTGGGAGGTGGGAAGCCCCACATTTGTTCAATGAATGTATCTTACATTGCCAGCCCAAGGCAAGAACCTCTGCTGGCTCACCTAGATATTCTGCTAGTCTTGCATCTGAACCCTCCTGATACCCAGGTCCCTGTTGGGCTGGAGGGCAATGGTGAAACACAGGCTTCTGTGCCACCACCACTCCCCCAGGGTACAGGAAGGCCAGGCAGTGCCAAGAATGCCAGAGACTAGGAAACAGGCAGCCTTAAAACTTACTCTGGAGGCAGTAGGTAACAGGAGTCAGGGCAGCACGTTAGGTTAAGAACATGAACTCTAGAGACAGACTACCTGGAACTGGAATATGAGCACTTACATACCAAATGAGTAGCCATGGGTAAGTCATAGAACCCTTCTCAGTGTAACAAAAGGATGAAAATAATATTTCCAAATTATAATGTTACAACATTGTTGTGAGAACAAAATGAGCTCATATACAAAGGGCTTAGTATAGCACCTAGAATCAAATAGATGCTATACAAATGTTATTGCCTTATGATTATTACCTTTATTATTGTTTGCCACCTACCATATATTGCCTTGTGTCATTGTGACTTGCCAACATTTAATTATCTTAAGCTTCTTGAAGCTTAAAATGTCTCATTTTCATTTCAATAATTATAACAAATCCATCTATTCAACACATGTTTATTGGGAACTACATTAGGCACTGGAGAAACAATGATGAGCAAGATAGACATTATCTCTACTACCTGGAGCTTATAGTCCAGGAGAAATTTGTTTAAACAAGTAAGTATAATTAGTCTAATCAGTGTTAATAACTATAATAGGAAACACAACATACTGTGAGGATACATAACAGTGGAATCCAGACAAGGGGTTACTACCTACTTTGAGACTCTATTTACTCAAAAATATTGTTGAATGGTTGTATACCAGAATCAGGTCACAACTTCTTCCATTTCAGAGCTTCTAAATCATAACTGATTAGCAATGGAAAAGAGACATTTTCGATATAGATATGCATTTCAGGACTCATATAAAAAGTGGTATTTATACCAAAATGGGTAGGATTTGGAAAGGCAAATAGGAGAATAGAGTAGAGGTTGACTTGGGAAAGAGTAGTCCAGGAAGAAAGGAGATAAAATTTTAGAGGTGTGGGGAAACATGGAATATTGGGTAAGACAGCCATCTTTAATAACGATCTTGGCACCATTCTATAGTCCCCAAATGTAAAAACAACTTTGTAATACCATGTAATTGAAGTCAAGTCAAGAACACCCTTGGGGTGCCTGGGTGACTCAGTCAAATGTCTGACTCTTGATTTTGGCTCAGGTCATGATTTTGGGGTTGTGGTATTGAGCACTGTGTCAGGCTCTGCACTAGGCATGGAGCCCACTTAAGATTCTCTCTCTCTCTCTCCCTCTGCCCCTCATTGCTTTCCACGCCCACTACTCATGCACATATGTGTGCTCTCTCAAAAAAAAAAAAAAACTTATGAGACATTTTAGTGGGTTTAGACTATAAGTTAAAGAAAGACACTATTGAATGATTCAACAAAGGAATAAAAGAATCATATTTGCATCACAAAAGGATCATTCTCTCCTCTTTGTGAAAAAAAATGAACTGAAGAGATGCAGGACTATAGGTAGAGACAAGGACTAAGAATTAGTAATCTAGTCAGTGGAATTGGGCTGTAAGGATAATTATAGCTAGAATGAAAAAGGAGGGATTGATTAAAGTTAAGTAGTAGAATCGATAGGAATTCTTGATTAACTGGATAGGATTATTGAGGGAAAGTAAAGACTCCAGGATTACATCTGGGTTTCTGTTGGTGGTGACAATTACTGAAATAAGCACAGAGAGGAAAGTTTGGGGGTGGCTAGTTGGGAGCTCAGAGTAAATGGCAATGGTTCTGTTATCTCTGAGTGGTAATGTCCTGTAGGGAATTTGTTGTAAAAACTTAACAGTATATAACCATCTCATGTACATGATATTATCTGATTTCCAGAGTCCTCAGAAATAAGACTGACATGACATTTTAGGAACTAAACTGAAATCTAGGCAAATGAGATAATCATCCATGTTCACCCAGAAAGTAAAGGGGATGGGCAGGAAAGAAACTGCCCCCTATTTCTTGTCTAATGCTCTTTGCTCTGTGGCTTATGATCTCCCAGAAGGCACTACGCAAGAGCTTGCCGAATGGGTGAATTTTAATTCTTCATATAGAATACAGTAGACTATTTTACCTCATATATTGTACAAGGTTATTTGTAGATATTGAAGGATGAAGTGAGCAGACCATGAAAAATGAGAAAAATTATAAAGGACCTGAAAATAAAACTTCTACTTCATTGGAAAGGCACCTCCATTATTTGGCTTTCAGCACATTTAATTCTTTAAGAATGTGTGTCAGTGCAAAATGATGTCAAATTGCATTTTTCCCCATGCTGTTGATGGAATGCTGCTTTTTAAAGTGCTGATTACACATTAATCAACGTTATGTAAAATAAATTGTGGGAGGTGGTCAAAGAAAAGCAGAAATAATATTTCCTGAGTGGTTGCCCTCAGTATCATCACAAAAATGACATCTCATATAAGGTTAGAACAAGGAGCACATTTACAGAATAAATTGTAAACAAGATTAAAGGAAATAGCAGTGAAGAAAAATAGGGGGGGTTATGACACAAGGAAGAGAAAAATGTTGGACAAAAAGTGAAAAATTATAAATGGTGGCGCATAAACATTGCAGTTTAGGACAGGGAAACAATCTGAATATAGAGAAACAAGATTGGAAGATGGTTGGAGAAATAAATCCCAGGCAAGGACAGGAGAGGGCTATGTGATTGAAAAATGTCAGTCTGACGTCCTTCTAGAAGAAGTCGGTCCCTCCCAGGACCTGACACTGTGCTGAAGTGGACATGGCCAGAGCAGCTGTGACAGCTCTTCTGGTTTCCATCATTCCCAGTACCATCTTCTAAGCCTTGTTAATTGCATGTCTACAAGAATATTTTCTCTTTTGAGGTAAAAAGAGAGTTCAAACTCTGTCAATGTTAACTTAAAATCTTGTTTGTAGTTCTTGTGTCTTTAGACTATGATCTAGATTAATCTAAGGCCCAATTACTAGAATACAGATGTGTGATCTGAATGAGGGAATTATCAATCTTAGGACTGTCATTGACTTTATCTATGTGATTAGCTTTGAAAATAGCTCCTTGCTAGGTCTCTGAAAGGCAGGAGAAAAGAAGGAAGACTTTTTACCTGAAAACTGGCAGTCCTTGGCTCTTGCTAATCACAAAGACTCCAAAGATGTCATCATGCCCTCAAAAGGAAGGAACAAGATGTTCTCCAAAACCTGAGGATATGATTTCCACAGAGCCCTTTCAGATTCTGAGCCCCAGTTACTAGTCACTTTGCCCTTTCTGGGGATCCAGATATAGTGGAGGGACATCAAGTCCAGGAAATAGATGACAAGAGCTATTTTTATCTGTGGCTGGAAAATTCTGATTCTAAGGAGCTCCTTGATTTCACATTGATAAAATACAAAATGATCTGTGCATGCAGTGTGAATAGAGAATACAATATTAGTGCAAATTCACATAAATACTTTAAAATGGTTCTCAAACTTAACTGTGTGTCAGAGTCATCTGGAAAGTTTGTTAAAACATTGCTGGGCCCCACCTCCAAAATGTCTTAATCAGCAGGTCAAAAGGTAAGGCCTGAAAATTTGTATTTCTAACAAATTCCACGGTGATGCTGATGCATCTCAAAGGACTACCTTTGAGAACCACTCCTCAGTATCATACAGTGATGAGTGGCAGTGCCAGGACTGAAGCTGGCTTAACCTCACAGCCAGCACAGACCTCGCTCCATGGCAGTATGCCCCTTCCCCCTGCATGCTACATGGTCTGTGCATTCATCAATCTATGTGTTCATCTGTCCCAGCATTTCCTAGTTTGGCTTAATTAAGCTATTATTCAACAAGACAGAGGAGGTCCTGTGACCTCTAGCCAATTCTGTCTGCTTCATTTTCAGCATCACAGTCTTCAAATAAACCACATACACATGTATGCACACTATTTAAACTGGCTAAGCTCTGCCAGTGGATTACTCTTAAACTGCCCGACCTATGGGGTCAGATAAGTTCAAAGGTGCAGAGTAACAGAATATGGTCTACCCCTTTGGGTACTCTTGATCTACCCACCGTAACCCATACTCAGGAACATGTGAAAAGCAAAAAGTCATCACACATGGTCATTTCCATGAACCACCCTGAGCATGATTCAACCCCATCGGCCCTGTTACTCTGCACTCTCAACTTTCATATTTCAGCTCCCTTTAATCTCTGTACTTTTGCCCTCACCTATGCTCATTCTTGTATGTCACCTATTCAGAAAGTGGTTCTTTTGATTTTTAGTTTTTGAGGTAACCTACTTTTCAAACAGGATTTTTGACGTTTACCTTCTGGAGCCACCCACTCCCATGTGGGTAACAAACCTAATGACAAACAGGGTGCTGCTGGCTACCCACCTGTCACACCTGTCCTTCTGCAGATGGGTGCTGGCTATAGAGGAGGGTCAGAGAGAAACGGCACGTTGTGCCCACAGACAAGACACTAGTGCTAAAAGACAAGACTCCTTTGAGAATGCAGCTTCAACCCCGTTGCTTTCACTCTTGTTACCAAACTGAAACCAAATGGGATACCCAGGTAAATCTAAAGTTTTGAAGCCACTCCGTATTTACCTCTTGAGGGACGCTTTCTAAAGCATCACAGCCCCAAAATCTGCCATGTGAATTTCTGATAAGGACTGCAGTAGCTGTGAAGTGTGAGCTCTTGCCAAGCCCTGGCTAGAGCACTTCACTTGTATTACGTCATTTAAGAACTGCAATGCCTTTATCAGAGGAGTATTCCACCCCCCCCCCCACATTTCACATGTGAGGAAGTTAAGACTTAGATGTTAAGTAACCCGTCCAAAGTTACCCCTGTAATCAGGGTCACAGCTAGTATTTCAGCCCCATCCGTCAGATGCCAGGCATCACACAAGCCAGGGTGTGAGGTCTGGTTTCCTGTGGCACAGACAGCCAGTCACATGGCACTTCCACAGTTTTTGATTGACAGATTGGAGATGAATATCTTATGAACACATGTACCTCTATTCAACATGGACATGTGGTACAACAGTTGGGTTTCCAGCCAGCTGTGTGCAAGGATCCATTGCAGTGCAGAGGTGAGGAAAGGAAACCATGGAACTTGGTCCCTACCTGAGGAAAATGTGTATATGCAAATAAGCTGTTGCAGAAGTGGATGGAAGAACCTATGACTAAGAGGCCAAATGTACGCAAAGCAAACTGTAAAATATGTATTTTAGCTAAAACTGAGAACTAAAAAAAGAGGCTAAGTAGGCTAAATAGTATAAAGGAAGATCTTCCAAAATCAGTGGCAGAGCTGCCCCCAGCTCAAATGGTGACAGACTGACTGCCTAATGTCCTAGGGACTTAGGCATGTATCTGTTGCACTGGGGGTATTTACAATGCCCTCTCATTTTAATATTTATTTAGAAGTTAATTACTGTCACTGTCAGCTCTTTTATCTCAACAGCAATTCAAAGAAATGTATTCAGGCATTATGTGACTTGTAAGTAAGATTAACAAGAAAGTTCAGAGGAGTGTAATAATCAAGGGATTTGGCTGTTAATAAAGAACTTAATGAAAAACAAATGAGTTAACACCACATTGAATCTGAATTTGGCTAAAGCAAATTCCAGAATTACATACAATACGCTTTCTTAAGCATATGTCATTGTACACCTAGAATCAAAAACTAACGACCAGTGACCACATTCATGTGTCAATGGGCAATGAGAATACCGACTTTGAGGATTATTTTAGACTCAAAACCCAGGGCTTTGCCTGTATTACTTAAACCTTTAAGTCAACACAAATGTGCTTTCAGGTGGGTTTCATTGGATGTATTATCTGCATTATGCCCTCATGCACACAGACACACACACACATACAAACTGACACTCTACCGATGAGTTGATAGAGTATATTACTCTTGCTCTACAGATGGCTAAAGGGATTAAGCAAGTATTGTTGCTGCAGCATGAGGCTGAGCCTTTGTATTCATTTATAAAGTTAGGGAAGTCACTGAAGAGAAAGAAAAATCATGCAACTGGAATGGAGAAGAAAAGCTCCAATTATAGTTCCAGAATTGGCTTGCCACCTTTAGTGTTAACAGAGTGTGCACGTTTCTCAGAAGTGACACCTGCATTGTCTATTGGGAAACATTTAATCCCTGAAGTTGCATTAAGGAGGCTGGTGAGCATACAAGTGAATAGAAATGATGTCAGTTCTTTCTGATAGAAGAAGCTGCACTAATTTAAATAGGAGCACATCAGAGGGTTCTCTGGACCCCTCTTAATTTGATTTCAGTTACAATGTACCATTCTGCCCCTGAAGAATACCTGGAAATTGCATAAACATGACTCTTTGAATGTAGGTATAGTTCTGATGTTCCCACTGCCCTTTGTATATGCCTCTATCCATGATTTGATTAGCTTGTCTCTCTTCTTCCAGAAGGGAAGGCATTTTGTTTTATTTAACATAGTATGGCCACTGACCAAAGTGTGCTGAATGCATATGGTTGGCACCTGGGGAATGTTTGTGTCATGAATGGCAGTACAGTTACAAAAATACCTCTTTGTCTCAGGGTCACATCCCACAGCTTCACCTACGATAGACCACAGCTGAGAGGCCATAAAAAGTTACTCTGAACAGTTAGAATCGAGGTGACGGTGAGGCCAGTGATTAAAATCTGTGCTTTACCTGAAGGAAATTCTCTTGAGCCTCCCCATAATATCCAACATCCTGTTCTTATTTCTGTCCCTGGTAATCATTGCAGTGCCTGAACATAGTTGGTGGACAATATATGAGTGTTGCACCAAGACAGCATTTTATATATATTGAGAGATTTCAACTGGAAAATGTTGAATGTGCTTAATGTGTGGGCACTTAAAAACATAAGTTCTGGTAATCTGATAAAGCATTTCATGGTACTAGCTGATTCTCTTGTGATTTAAACAAAGAAACAAACAAACAAAAAAGAGTTTTCATATTGACTACTTCCAGGCAGCATCATTTTTTTTTTTTTTTTTTTTTTTTGGTCCCAATCAGGAGAAGACCTGGGTTGCTCAGCCTGCTGCTGAGTTTGGTATGAGAGTATAAAGTCAAGACAGATGCAGATGCTAACAGGATGCTGACACCTTTTCAGATAACTGGCTTCATCTGTCTGCCTGTTTGTGGGGAGAACTGATTATCAGCCATGTGCAAATGCAGGGGAAGCGATCTGATCTCTGTGCTGTTTTACACCAAAGGCAGAGCCATCTCTCTATCCCACATTCACTCAGCAAGGCAGGAAATATAATTAAGCTTTCATGCATATTCCCCCAGTACCCTACATAATCATTCAATCATTAGAGAGAAAAAAAATGAGTCCGTGTCAGCAATGCTTGCTTGTTTGAAGACACTACATAAAACTGAAGAGCTCTGGGAGGCAAAAGAGGGGATGTGAGGCATGGATGTAGATAATGGATTTCTCAGGGAAGTAAAAGGGAGGCTGAAGACAATTGTGGGCAGTTATTCCACAATACATACAAAGTGTATTTAGTCAGTTAAACATAATCCAGAGAGGTTTTTAATTTAAAAAAAAAATTAACCTCAACATTGAACTGCTTAAAAGAGTACAGAGTCCTTGGCCTTGGTTGGGTGGTCAGTATTGCTAGGGTATGGTAATCACTAGTTAGCTGGACCTGGAGTGGCAAGGGACTTCACTGAGTTTATTTGTAGAAGCTGTTCACACAAAGAAACGTTACTGTACCAACAATCATAAGACCTGATTTGAATTCTAGGTTTGTTAATTATCATGTGAACTTAAGCAAATTATTTAACCACTAGAGCATCAATTTCCTCATCCATAAAATGCATGTGCTAATACCTAATCATAGTATGATTGTGTGGATCGAATCAAACAATGTATTATATTTAAAGCAACCCATAGACTGCCTAGACCGCTATAAGCCATGATTGGTTTTACCAGCCTTTTGTTGACATTCCCAGAATGTGCTCCATGAAACACTAGTTATACCAAATGTAAATATATATAGAAATACATTTAGAAAGTACTACATACTAGATCCTCTTTTTGATGGTTATAGGGCACGCTAGAATTTTAAAGGCTCTGAAAAGGCCTGAAATTAAAGCAATAACAAAAAACACCTGTGTGCCTAACCCAGCATTTTACAAATGTATTTGGCAATCTGCGCTGTGTTTCTCATATTTAATTCTTACTAATATGTCTAATTAGTCATTAATTGTGACTCTTATGTCATGGAAATGTGCCACAGATTATATTTTGGGGAAAGTCCACTTTGTCCAAATTCTTTTGTTTCCAGGTCTCTAAAGTTCCTGAATAAATAAATCTTTACCTTATACAGGTTTCCCCTGCTATCTGAAAGTAGAGCATTCCTGTGAAATCTTTCATAAGTTATAATGGCAAAAAGCAAAGAAGCAATTGCCATTAATTTTTATGGACATTTTTTGAGTGTTCCCAAACCCAAAAAATAACCTTTCTTAGGTTTTTCTGGTATCTTAGGACACATCTTGCTGACAGAATCACAAAATAAATTGAGATAAAACACACATGCTCACAGACACAGTTCGGAGCCTTGGCATCTTGAAGCTGAGATGTTGAGTGTGATTCCAGAGGAAGGAGCTGGGTGGTACCCCTCTCACTGCTCGGGCTATGAGCTGCCTCTATAACAGCTTTCTACAAAACAAATGCTGAACACGATTTTCGCTTTTAGCCTTTTTTCGTAAAAGCGAAGAGCATCTTTGAATTTCTTTCAGTTAGCAAGAACAGGTACCAATGTTGAGTCTTTCATAAAAGCAAAGTGGTGTAACATGAACTTTCAGGTTATGGCCCTTGCCATGGGGCACTTCATATCACATTGCACTGGAAGACAGACTGCTCTATAACTGCATTTCAAATCTGGCTTCATGGCTGCAATCGGCTAGGGTGCTTTAAAAATTACAGATGCTTGGGCCCCATCCCTAGAGATTCTCAAATAATTGGTATACATGGTGGACTGGGAACACTGTTTGAAACACAATAGGTAATTCCAAAATGCAGCCAAGTTTAAGAACTAGTACAAAAAAAAATCATCCCAGGGCTATTATTTCTACCACTGTTGACATATTTTTCACTCCAGTTTGAGAGTAAGCCTGCAGTCTTTCTGACAAAGCTCAAGGGTATGGTAAACATTCAGTGATTATAAACACTATTATTCATGTTTTAATTAATTCAGTTAACACGCATACTCTGGTCACAAAGTCAATAGCCATGTTCAACAGGTTTTGTCTTGCCTTTACTTCTGGCTGCTGCAGTTCTCAAAGCTCTCCTGTGTCTCTGAACTACTACTCATCTGATTGTCTTTTACCATGCAAAATAGCATATGCAGCATTCTGCCCAGTTACTTTTTTTGTATTTGTATAGCTCACTCTTCCCTCCACCTAAGCTGAGACCACGAACTTTTAAACTCAGACACCAGCTATGAAGCATGAAGCCAGAGATAGCATCACACAGGAAAGAACAAGAGCTTTTGGAGGAAGATAGACATGAGTGTAAACACTGAGTCTCCCTCTTATCAACTGTGTGCTCTTAGACATTTTCTTTAATTTCTCTGAGCTCAATTTCTTTATCTATAAAATAGGGCTGATAATATTGACCTGGAAGAGTTGTTATGAAGGGCCAGTGGGATAAAGTCCTCAAAGTTCATACACGAGGGCATAACACACGAGAGAGAATCAAACAAAGGAAGCTCTTACTACTATCCATGTTGACCATCTTGAGACCTCAGTTGATTGCACCCCCATGTGTAGTGAGCAGGAATGTTGACTCTTCAGAGGGAAATCTTGCAGAATTCCTAACTCTGGGCCCAGAGCAAAGACTTCTGGCATTTTATGCAGAGTGATTTTCCCTGAATTCATTATTTTCCTGCTACTAAAAAAAAAAAGAAGAAGAAGAAGAACTGAGGGGGAAAATTAATGTGGTCACATTAATACATGAATATGGAGAGGGGATATATTACCACTTTGGATAAGTGATGTCCTTAAATAGAAATAAATCTGATAAAATTTTACTTCCATTGGACTTGAAGGTATTTCCAGTAAATACCATTAGAAGCCAAGAGAGAGAAAACATGAAAAAGATTGGAACGCAGTATAATGAACACATTAGCAAGTTATTATTCATGCTAATGAAAACTATAAAGAAACTGCCTTTAATGACACAGAGAGACCCCAGAGCTTGTGGGGGTGCATGTGGTTACAGTATGGCCTCAGAGGTTTAGGGCTCTAGCTGGATATCTGTGCCAGACCCAAGAATGTAGTCATTTGGCATTTATACTTCATTAGTCATTACCTTCCCATCTATTAGTAGCTCATTGAATTCAATAAACATGCTCCATTTCTGTTTTGGTTGGGCCTTATTGACTTATTCCTGGACTAGCTATATGGAACTTGCTCCCTAGAATGGAACCAAAGTTGGGTGTAAAGAAGTGGCCTTATGGCCTTAGCTTCACCTGTTCTCAGTATGGCCACACAAGGTTCAGAGCAAAGGTTATCATGAAGAGAAGCAGAATGGGAAAGGAAGGCAGGAAATCACTAACCAATCTCTGGTGACACGTGTGGGGTAGTATGCCTGCATCTTTGATTGCCTGATGAGTTAGTCTCTAATATTCTGAGGCCTTTATCTGGGGACTGTGAGCCCTTCCCAAAGATACCCAGGCAGAGAGGGCAACAAGATCAGAGTCTTGGCACCACCAGCAGAAGGGTTTGTAATCAGTGATGTCCTCTTCAACAGGGTATCCAGGATCTGTAGGTATACAGAACCTCAAGAGGACTCTCCACTCAACTCCTGCTATATAATGGGTACCCTAGTCTAGTCATCAGAGAATATGCCAAATTCGCATGTCAGAAAAAAACAGTGTTAATGCTTTTTTAGCACAGTGCCTGGCAAATATTTAACACTCAATAATATTAGCTATTATTATTATTATTATTATTACTATGAAACAAAGGGAAGGAAGTATAATATCTAGTGATATAAAAAGGTCTAGTAAGATAACAAATGGTCAAATGTCATTGGCTTTAGCAATATGGAGGTCTTGGTAAACTGATAAAAGCACTTCTGGCAAAGTACACTGAGTAGTGAATGGAAGGGAAGGAAACTGGATGGAGAGTAGAAAACCTTTTTAAGAAATCGGCATGAGAAGGATCTGCAAAAGGCTAGGCTGCATCTAGGGAGGGAACACCAGGCAGTAAAATCATTTTGTTTTTTAAAAATTTTTCTCCCCTAGGATAGGGAGTTTGTGGTGATGCTGAAGTATGCATGATTCCCAGCAGTTCACCTGCACCTCCCCTACTACCTGGTCTTGTCAGCTTGAGGTCCCAGAGGCATTCATGACTTTCCTGTTGTCTAGGTACCCTCCAAAAGCAAGACCTTCTGGAAGAGTTGGATATCTCTGTTTAAATTGCTAGTCCACAGGAAAGATGCAAGAAAGGAGCAGAATGATGAGTTTCTTTCCTCTGTGTTCTTTACACGCAGTTGTGACCTGAAGCCGAAATATTAGCAGCCTTTTCTTTCTTAAGTTATGACTCATTTACTCCTCTTTCTGGAAATCCAGAGGGACTGGGTAGATCATTTGGCAGAGGCCTGATGGCCTGAGTCTGAAAAAAAGCTGTAGAGTTGCATGTAAGGCAGCTGTTCCAAGGGTGAGCAAAGAGCAGTGTTGGGTTGAGCTCCCTGCCCTGGAGAATGACAACTCTGTAGTCTCTCACTAGAATCAGGCTTTCTGGAGGCTGCCTGGTCTTTGTTTGAAGTCTTAAGTCTTAAATAGATTCCTAAGAGGGGCACCTGGGTGGCTCAGTTGCTTAACCGTCTGATTCCTTTTTTTTTAATTTTATTTTTTTAATTTTATTTTGTTATGTTAGTCACCATACAATACATTATTATTTTATTTTATTTTATTTTATTTTATTTTATTTTATTTTATTTTATTATGTTATGTTAATCACCATACATTACATCATTTGTTTTTGATGTGGTGATCCATGATCCATTGTTTTCGTATAACACCCAGTGCTCCATGCAGTACGTGCCCTCCTTAATACCCATCACCAGGCTAACCCATGCCCCCACCCCCCTCCCCTCTAAAACCCTGTTTGTTTCTCAGAGTCCATAGTCTCTCATGGTTCATCTCTCCCTCCGAGCTCCTCCCCTTCATTTTTCCCTTCCTTCTCCTAATGTCCTCCATGCTATTCCTTATGTTCCACAAATAAGTGAAACCATATGATAATTGATTGTCTCTGCTTGACTTTTTCACTTAGCATAATCTCCAATCCCATCCATGTTTATGTAAAATTTGGGTATTTATCCTTTCTGATGGCCGAGTAATATTCCATTGTATATAAGGACCACATCTTCTTTAACCATTCACCTGTTGAAGGGCATCTCAGCTCTTTCCACAGTTTGGCTGTTGTGGACATTGCTGCTATGAACATTGGGATGCATATGGCCCTTCTTTTCACTCCATCTGTGTCTTTGGGGTAAATGACCAGTAGTGCAATTGCTGGGTCATAGGGTAGCTCTATATTTAATTTTTTGAGACACCTCCACACTGTTTTCCAAAGTGATTCTTGATTTTGGCTCCGGTCATGATCTCAGGGTCCTGACCTCAAGCCCTATCTTGACCCCACATGGAGCTCAGAGTGTGGTTTTCCTTAGGGTTTATTTCCTAAAATTCTCTCCTGTAAGTGTGTTAGTGATTCTTTTCCCCTCTTGTTGGTCACATTTGCAATGTTTCCTTTTCTATTTTTTTCCAATATTTTCTTATTGACAAAACAGCTGTTGAGAGCCCCTGAGCTTTTGGGCTCAAGAGTGTATAAGTGAATCCCTGTATTCTATGATTATCCAAACCTGGCTGGTTGGCACAATGGGCAGTGCTCATTATCTAAATGATGTATCTCTGTTTTGAGAAGATAACGTGACTGAGACTTTGGAAACTTCACAGATGTTGATTAAAAAATGAACCCTATGCAAAGTTTATTCAGTTTTTAAGTTAAGATGATATGTTCTTTTAAACTCTCCTAGATCTCTACTGCCTTTAATCCCAAGTCCTCTGACATAGCAAAAAACTCTCTTACAATCAAGTCCTGACATACTTTTCTAACATCATCTTTTGAGGTTTTCTGAACCCTGTGTTCTAAGCTATAGTCATACATATTTTCTTTGCATTTGCAAATGCTATTTCCTCTGCCTAAGTGTCCCTAGTTCCACACCTAAATCTAATTGGAAATTACTCCTAATAATTTTATATATAATTCAAATATTAACTCTCTTGTAAAATTTCTAGCAAATCCCTACATAGAAATCTGATTTATACATACCTGTACCTCAGTTGTATTACATTAATTTTAATTGGCTGGTTTCATTCACTGTGGGCATCTTACATTAATATCTGATTCCAAATGTCTGAGTTTCTTGTAAATAGCAGTTAATAAATGAAATGCTTAAATTATTTATTGCTTACTCAAAGTAAATTGATCATATTATTTCCAAACCTTATTTAAAATGCTATGGTCACCAATCCTTGACCAGCTGGTTGTGTCTGACATCCTCCCAAAGGAACATCCTTAATTTAGGTCTTTGATTTCTTTTAAGAGAATGTCCATTGCCTTCAGAGAAATCAGAATGTGAATGGTTAGCTTCTGATTTCTTGGTAAGCTGATGATCCCAAATAAAAATGTGGGTAAAACAACAACAACAAAAAACAAACAAAAAAAACCAAAACATAAAAACAAAAACTTAGTGCATATCTGTCTCATCTTATTCTTGCTAAATATGGAAAGAATCAAGGAAGGGGTAAGCAGCTGGTCCAAGCAGTGATCTGGAATCCATACAGGACTAGAATGTAGGTCTCCTGATCGCTATTCCTAGGATTATGGGGAAAAAATTAGATTAAGATATCTCAGTCCTATTTTTGGTTATGCCATCAATAAACTGGGTAATTTAAAGCAAGGCTCTTATATTCTGGGTTTTGGTTACTTTATCTGCAAAATGAGCAAAACCACACCTGTATTATAAAAATGTTGTGAAGATTAAATGCAATAAAGGAGAGGCAAGGAACACTCTGTAAATCACAAAATTATTCCAGTTAATGCCTTTATGGCAGATAAAGAACCCTGTAGGTCACAGCTCTGATTGACTGTCATTGGCTTTGCTTCTTCCATAATGGGAAAATTTTCTCATGGAGTAATCATTACAGCTTGTCAGGAATATGCCTATATGTCCCTCCCATTGTACCATGCACCACTCAAAGGAGTGGTATCTGAATGACTGGATTTCAGGTATCTGGGGGAGAAGAGAATGAAAGGTCTGGGGCACAGTGGTAGAGTGCTTTTCAGGGAGCTCATTATTCACGATGTCTCATCTGATCCCAGCAAGCAGTCACCCTTTCTAGGTTATGCTTCACACACCCAACCAAACCTTCTCTCTAACCACCAGGACTGCTGGGCTTTTCCTTTAGCCTCTCTGTTGCTGATAAATACTTGTACAAAGATGGCAACAAGGGTAGGACACAGATAGCTTCATAGCTTTCTGTGTTTTGTAGTGAGGGTGGTGGGGTAGAATACTTTATAGAGGAGAATTTAATATATGTTCATGTACAAAACCTAGTTTTCAAATCTATCTGTAAAACCCATGCCTCTTCTACCTCTTCACACTGAGAATAGTATATACTGATATCTGTATCTATACATAGGTAGTATATTCTATCTATCTGTCTGTTTATCTATCTTTCTAACCACAATAAAAATACAGGGGCAACATTGCATTTGCCTTGGCAATCACTATGCAGAGCTGGCCAACTCTTCTGTACCCTACAGATTGTAGTCTTTAATCACCTCTTGTCCAGATTGCTAATATTGACAAAGGTATATATGCTCTGTGTGTGTGTGTGTGTGTGTGTGTGTCTATTAGATAACACTTCCACAGATACTGCCTGATGGAAAGGGACATTACTTGGTTGATACCTTGTTATCTTCTTATTAATGAGATGCCCAAAGCTCATATTAACTCCCTAAGACTTTGAAGATAACCTCAATAGGTTTTTCTGAAAATCAGAGCATTATAACCACTAGCTTTTAGCAACCTATATTGAAATTTGGATATAAAAGTGATCCCATTTTCTTGCCCTGTTTTATTTCCCCCTTGTGGCTCTATTATCACCAAGGGACACCCGGATTTATCTGCCTTAATAATATATTTCATTGTTTTCCATAGAACTAGAGATAAATGGATTTATAAAGAGAAATGGAATTGGATTTTTCTCCTTCTTTTGATAACTTAGTAGGAATTCCAAAATTATTACTTGGGAGATTTTCCTCACTGTGACTAGATTATTGTCCATGCTACATTTTAATTTCTTCTGCCCATATCAACATATTTTTTAAAGATATGACTGTTTAAAGATACATTGTATTCTCTTTCTCTGGATATGAAGAAAAAGAGTTGAACAAGTTTCTGTTAATTAAAAGTGTGTGCTGACATATGTTAAGAAAAAATAAAAAGAAGAAGATAGCAGGAGGGGAAGAATGAAGGGGAGTAAGTCGGAGGGGGAGATGAACCATGAGAGACGATGGACTCTGAAAAACAAACTGAGCATTCTAGTGGGGAGGAGGGTGGGGGGATGGGTTAGCCTGGTGATGGGTATTAAAGAGGGCACATTCTGTGTGGAGCACTGGGTGTTATGCACAAACAATGAATCATGGAACACTACATCAAGAACTAATGATGTAATGTATAGTGATTAACATAACAATAAAAAATTTTAAAAAAGTGTGTGCTGGAGGGAGTGAGATACTTGTGGGTCATTCTTTTGGTGGTTAATTTTGTGGTCAGTAAGCGGTGCCCTGTAGCACCTCATGTCTGATTCACTATCACTCTGGACATTTAAATGTTAGTTATCAGCATTCTTAAAATTATTGTATATGACTTTTCCATGCCTGGTTCCCTGGACATTATAAGCCATGGCTACACTTGTGTTCATGAAGATATCACAGCTCCTATTTCTTTTCTGATGGTAGGATACATACTTCATGCAGAAGTACACCTAGCTGATTGATAGTGTTTTCCAATCTGCTGGGTTATTAGAGGAAGGAGCTATAGAATGAAGAGATAGATGGAAGGACTGGAAACTCAATGTATGACAGGGCAAGGAAAGAAGGGCCAGAAGTGGGGATATGGAGCCCTAAAGGAGCCACAGAGAGGCTAGCATTTTAGATTCTGCTAAGACACTTGGACATGTAAGGGCAGACAGTCGGCTGGAAAGCTAACTGGCACACCAGAGTATGCTCACACAAAATTACCTTCTTGATAATGAACCTTAACAGACTTCCCCCAACTTGTGTGTGTGTGTGTGTGTGTGTGTGTGTGCTTGTGTGTGTGTTTCATGACTTATTAAATAGATTAGCTACATTGATTTTTACTTTGAGATTTCCAGGCAATCACACAATACTTGAATTTTTCAATCATGTTGCTACATTGTATGTTAATAAAAGCCAATAGCAAACATTTAAAAAGTTTTCCTAGATTAAGGCCCTTCCAAAAATCAATAATCTCATTGACACAGTTCAAAAAGCTATCAATTCTGAGGACCACTAATGGCTGAAGAAAGCATGCATGTAAACACCACTAGAAAAATCAATGTTCTCTCCAACTCATCAATAATTCTTGATGGAAACTGGAATTATAAAAATGTAACATTTGTCTCACACCTTAAGCAGGAGAAGTATCCATATCAAACTATCTGATGTCCTGGTGTCCAGGACAACTGTGGGTTAGGTCTTGTTGATCTGATAACTTTTGCATGGATGATACTTTATGGGTTCTAAGATCACAGTGTCATATGTACATCACTCATTTGATAGCCAGAGCAAACCTGTGAAGTTTGGTATTCTCACCTTATTGCTGTAAGACAACAGAAGAAGGTATTCTCACCTTATTGTTGTAAGACTTCTCTTAAGTCTCAGAATAAGAGAAGTTGTACATTGGCTGAGACACTTAGGGGGTAGCTGGGAGTAAAGCTCCTCTGATTCCTATGTTTTTGCCCTTGTTGGTGATGGGTGCCCAGGCTACTGCAATGAGGCATGCAATAATTATTTCTTATTTACCAGTTCTCAATAGGCTACAGGTAAGCAGTTTCCAGGGAAACCTAAAAACTAGTACAGGATCCAGAAGGGTCAAAGACACAATGCACCTCACCTAGGTTTAAAGAATTAACATAAAAGAGTATTCATTGAAGGATAGTACTTTCTCATGCCCTTCTGTTGTCTCAGTGGTTACTGGAGTATGTCTGCTCTCTCAAGTGGGAGGTATTTGGCATTTCTTCCCATACATTCCTATTTTAGAGGAGATCATGATAAACAGAGCTCACCTTAGTGAGATAGCCAGCTACTAGCCACAGTACTGCCTCTTCTAGCAATGAAGAAATTTTTTATCCTCTAACAGTGTAACTTCTCTGTAGCAGATTCTGTCTTTGGTTGAATATTTTTACAATACAAATTTTTATTAAAATGAAAAGAAATGTTTACAAATGAAATGAAGCCTCACCCTCAAAGAAACAGAAGTAATAGGCGAAAGAAACGATCCTGGGAACTCCTCAATGTAATAATGAATTCAACATTCTTCAATCAAATTTAAAATTTAATTATAGGTAATTGTTCTTTTTTTAATGAAGTACTTTTGACATAATGCTCCATTATTATATAATTAGATAATTAACTCCATTAATCACCTTACAACTTATTTTTCCCTGTTTTCGTTAAATATTTATATACTGTGCCCATTTTTACAGCGACAAAGCTCACCATAATCAAGAATGTGAGTCAGGGTGAGCAATAAAAGAGCTTGGTGAAGGACAGTCACTGTGATTTCCCCAAGTGTACCTTTCATGCTCCTTGATTTATCAAAAATTAAATGTTTGCAAAGTACCTTCTATATTCTCAAACCTGTAACAGGCACTCAACATTTCTTTTACCATTTGCTGACCATCTAATATGTGTCATTCATGCATCTCACTGGCCTGGATTTGAAGGAAAGGGATAACAAGAGATGACTAAGGCATAACCTTTGACCTAAAGGAGCTCATAATTTATTGATGGAGAATCCATGAGGGATGTTCATGGCTCCTTCTCTTAAGAAGTTCACAGTATAAAGTAGGAAGTCAAGTGTAAAATCTGTCACAGATAGGAGAAACATATTAGATTTAGTGCCCCAAAAATGGCAGGAGAGTTTTTCTGGCTGCCTCCAATCTTCTGGTGACCTTGACCTGGTTACATTTTACATATTGAGTTAACTCTGCATCACATAGGGGTCCTTGCAGGTCTGTGGTAGACAGCTCATGTCCCTGTTCACATTGTTGCTTCTTAGTTGATATATTAGCGTGGCATGATATTCATTTTCCATGTTTGTATATGACCAAAGAATTATGTTTAAAGTGCTCTTACTTTGAGTAGGGACAGTTATCTAACCCAGCTCCGCAGCCTTCCACTGTATAATCTTAGGCAGCTTACTTAACCTTTCATACCTCAAGTTTCCTCACCTGTAAAATGGGATATTCAAAGAGTATGAAAATTTTAGAAGTTAATAAATATAAATCACATCAGTTTCTAGCACATAGCAAAAATGCAAAATAATAGATATTATTTCTATTCTATTATTTAATTAGTATTAACCAGGGATGTAATGAAAACAGACTCCATCAATATCTTCTTTCCTATCCCAAACTCGCATCTGAATATCCACGAATGATTTTCATGGGAATGGTTTAAGGGGCTGTGTGTATTGAAAACCTTCTTGTTTTTAGGAGGCAAGAAAAAAAAATTGAATTGACTGTTGTCTTAAAGTATCTTCTTCATTGTTTTGATTGTCTTAATGGTTATTTCCCACTAGTGAGCATTCTCACGGCTAAAGCAGCCTTACAAAAAATAATAAAAGAAGAAAAGTAAAATGAAAAGGATGAGCAAGAAATAGGAAAGTAACCTTCTCTTATTGCTGACTTACTAGAACTTTATTGTTTTACTGCTTCAATTCTACTCACGTGGTTACTCTAGATTCTGTACAACTGATTTGTTGTCATTTTAGAGAATCCTTCCAACTTTGGTAAATGAGCTGAAACCTAGGTATTGAGACTCTCTTCTGGAGGAGCTGTCTGCTTTGGGAGAAAGTTCCTGAAGAAAGCCTTTAGGAATCTCAACATTAGTTGAGAAATCAAATGATTAAATATTGTAGTAACAAATGTTTTCTCTTGGAACGGTCCCAGAATTTTTTTTTCTTTTCCGTAGTTAATAAGAAAGAAAAAAAATCATACTCTCAAAGGAATACCATAATGAACACCTTAATAGAGTGTACTGTGGGCTTTGTGCTAGGTTCTCCATGATGTGCTGAACTGATGGTGGAACTCATGGGAGCGTGGTAAACGTAGGTTTACTGGGAAAAGTGAAGCTTCCCTCAGATTGGCCCTCTCCTCACACACCAGGGGAAGCTGCTACTTGCACAAGAAAATACAGCCCATCAGAAATGAGAGGTAGAACTGGATATTTCACTAGGATACTGGGAGAGATTGGACAAAAATTGACCCAGGGCTTTTTATTTATCTTGTCTCTAAAAGTACTAAAATTTCTTCAAAGTTGGGGTTCACGTATTCTTTCTTTTATCCAAGTACCTAGCTCACTGGTGATGCTCAGCAAGGAATTATTAATTTGTTGATTGGTCATGGGTAGAAACTAAGGTGACAGATGCTGAAATTTAATGATGAGTATGTGGCAAGAGATCTGGAAATTTCTATACTTTCCTTATGTGACTTAATCCTCACAGCAATTCTCTAAGGTCAACAGCAACACTCCCAAGTTGTGGATGAGCAAACTGAGATTCAGATAAGCTGACTAAATTTTCCATAATCAAAACTATGTTTCTATCTCAGTTCTATCTTTGCACATTACCGGGGGGGGGGGCACAAAAATGAGGTTTATACTACAAAATAATCACACCTTTTGCTTGTTTATTATTTCTTTCCCTGTTAATCACTAATGTTAGAGCCCTACATCTTTTGCGTACAATTATTCATTAAGGTAGCAGAATTCTTTGAGGATTTAATAGGAAGAAGGGCTACAATCTGACTTAAGAATAAAAAGTCCAAGAAAATACTCCAAGACAAAAACATACAAATAGTATTCTGGAGGCATTCTTCCAGCAAACAGCTTAACCAAAATGGATCCACCTTTAAATCCAGCTGCTGAGGATGCTAAATTATGTTCAATTAACTGCACAGATTCCAACAGATCCCTAAGCTTTTAAGTTGTGCTCTTTTTAAATTGCTTAACGACCCCAGGGACTTCTTGGGGGGTGGGGAAAAATGGGAATGGATATTGATTAAAAGCAGTCATTTATAACTCATCAGATGACTGAATGTAGAGCTGTTGGGAAAAACCGAGACCTCCTTTCCACAGGCATTTATAATCTAACCTGATGGGAGACACCCAGGGCTCAGAAGCAAAACCAATCTCTATGAACCTCTGTTTCACAATCTGTAAAATAGGAAAGCAAACAAATGCCACCCCGCCCCGCCTTAGCAAAAGGAGAAAAGGTGTATGACAGTCACATGTTGGAGCTCAGCAGTTCTGAGTTCTCTTCCTTTCCCTCCTAATCTCATCCCTGTCCCTTGGTTGAGGTGCTGTTTGCAAGGCAATACTGTTTGTGAAGGTTACTCTGTCAAGCAGCCCTTTTCCTCTTTTCTACTCCATGAAAGAGTGAAACAGGCCCTTTAAATCCACAATTCCTACCAATTTCAAAAAGCACTTTTCACAAATGGGTAGAGCTTCAGGTACAGGGAAGGGCCGATGGGCCAGAATCATTCAGTAGAACCCCGTGGGGGTTGGGGAGGTGTGAGGTTTTACCTAGGGTTTAATAAGGAAGTCTAAATGTCTGATGGTCCTGTCCTGGCTAAGTTAAGTGCAAGCCAGACTGCCTTGAAGGGGGACCCTTATATCACACCAGTTAGTCGATAAGCAGGGGAGAGTTAGTGATGGGAAAGACCAATTTCTCTGCATGGAATGGATTCAAATGCACAGGAAGTACCAGGTCAAAAGTGAAAAGTGGTGCTTGTTCATTCTTCTGGCAGAAGTAGGATCATAAAGGAGGAGGAGTTACACTTTGCAAGAACTGAAAAGAGAAAGGATTCAGAAGACATATCAACCAGCTCCAATGAAAGGCAGCTGCACTGCACTAGACTCCTATGACTACAAAAAGTCTCAGGCTGATGGGATAGCTTCATTCTGATGGGGAAAATAAAAATTATTTCCTCTAGTTCTGGCAGCCCAGCAAGGAAAAAGAGGTATTAGCAGAAGTCTGAGCCTTCGGGGGTCTGGCCCACATCCCAGCCATATCCTGAGAAAATGGCAGGACTTCCAAAAATTCTTGTGGCAGGCATTCTCATTTCCTGTCCTAAATGGTTAGGCCATCTGGAATGTCTATTATGGAAGCATTAAACTTATGGAACTGTCCTCACGGGCTCTCAAAACCACTTCAAGTATTCTACAGAATAAAAATAAGTCGAATAAACATAAACTATGCAGATTACCAACTCTTCTAGAGGAGGAGGCACAAATGTACTGAAGTCATATGGAATTATCAAAATATAAAAACTAAGAATTTTAAAAGTGAATTTCATTGAGTGATTTCAAAGGGTAAACTTAAGATACAGAACTGAATCTAAGATCAGGACATTTTGGCCATGGTCTTCTGGAGTTCCTAGAGCTACCTGACTTATGTATGCTAATGGTCTCCACACAGGCAGGACAAGCCCCACCTCCCAAAAAGCAGCCAAAGTGCTTTAACAATGGAGAGGCGGCATATCATCTGTCTATACACAAGACAGCATTACTCTTCTTTAGATGTCACTGCCATTTTAGATGTACATGTAAAGGAACTGACAAGTAAAAATATGAAACAGGAAAATCTAGTCATGGTGCAGACATGCCCACACATAACATAATCGTTTTCTCTGTATAACAAATTACCACAAACTCAGTGACTTTACACAATAACATTTACTACCTCCCAATTACATACATCAGAAGTCCAGGCAGGCCTGACTGAGCTCTCTGCTTTAAGGTGCCAGAAGACCAAAATCACAGTATCTTCTTGGCTGGGCTTTAACCTGGAGCCTCTGGGAAGAGTCCAGTTCCAGGCTCATTATGGCTGCTGGAAGAATTCAGTTCTGTGCGGTTGTAGGACTGAGATCCCCATTCTCTTGTTGGTTATCAGCTGACTCAGGTCCTTAAGGCCACTTGCATTCCTTTTCATGTGGCCTTTTCTGTCTTCAAACCAGTAAGGGCCACTGACTCCTTCTCATCCTTAGAATCTCTCCTGACTTTTCCTTCTGCCTGCAGTCTGAGGAAACACCTCTGGTTTTAAGGTGCTCACATTACATTACTCCCACCTGGATAATCTCCCTTTTGCCATATATGGAACATATTCACAGGAGTAATGCCAGGAGGCAAAGATCATGAGATCACCCTAAAATTCAGCCTACCATACATAGCTTGTGACTCACTGTAGAGACAGAAACAACTCTGAGCTTTCCTACCAAATGACGACTCTGGTTAAAGAGAACACCAGAGAGGAGGCAGCCTGCATTTTTGTGTGGAATGTATAATCACAGGTAGTGTGATATATGGTGGTTGTTAATCTCACATGACTGCTGCTTAGTATCCTTTAAAATGATCTCGGGCATATGTTCTACCTCTGCCCATAGAGTTCCTCCACCTCTTGACTGCCAACCTTATCCCATCCCCCATCAAAGAAGTGTCAGGCCTGAATCTTGAAGAAACCTCACTTTCCTCTGGCCACACTGCTCTTCTGAACACAATTAGTGCTGTTGATGTTGCTCTGTCCACATTGATTTGCCTATATAAACCTTTTCTCTTCCAGTCTACTCTGAGCACCTCAAGGGCAGTTAGAGTGTCCGAGGAGATTGTACTCACCTTTGAATCCCCTTGTAAATCCTGCCCGAAAACTGACACTGACCCAGAACAGGGGCTCAAGGAATGATTGTAAGATTGAGATAGGTAGTGCCATTACTCTGTACTGTGTTATGTATAGGCAGTAAATTATATGCCCAACAGCTTTGCATGCTGTTATGTTAGTAAAACAGATTAAGGTTTTAAGTCCCACAATAGCCAATCAATATATCTTGCAACACAGAATCCATACACTTCTAAATGAGTTTGTACAGTTCAGTTACCTTCTTTCCCCATTCAGGTAATACAATTCTCATATTTAATCTGTTGGCTGATATGTGAGCCCTCAGAAGCCAGGGAATTATCTTCTTTGCTCCTGCAAATGATATCAGAATTAGCTACAGTGACTATGTCAGTCCCACTTGTCCTACAGGTACCCACATGATGGGGGGAGTAGGCAGCTATGGTCAATGAAGTAGCTCTTGTCCACTCAGGTTATTCCAAACACAAATCAAACCATATCAATGTCATTTCAACCCAATGAACAGGAAATTCAGGGCTACCTATCAAAATGTGATGTGAAAATCTAATAGGTATAGCCAGATCTATGACAAAGGACTGGATAGGGGACATACCTACAGGGCTTCAGTGCCAGATAGCACTTGGGTGTGCAGACACGTCCACCCAGAATATGGCATTTAACTGCTGCCCATAAAGCATAAGGAGCTGCTTCTCAGATATACAGGGTCAGAGTGGGAACATAAGTATGCATCATCGGGGCAGCACCGAGGAACCCCCTGATTGCAGAAACAGAATATCTCCAATGACATGCACTTAAATGTTGTCTGGAGGCTAACACAGACCCAGGGACTTTTGTAGAATAAAATATGATTGGAGAGCTGCCAAGTGAAAGAAGGGGTGGGGGAAAACTATTATGACTTTGAATCATAAATGATCTGTCCATGGAGGGTCCCGGAGACAGGCTAGCCAGACTCTCAAATGACCTGCCTCTACATTTCCAATAGATTAAACAGTGGACAGATGTCCCAAGGAATGAGAAACAGTGGCCAGATTTGGATACTTAGAAGTATTAAACTCTGTCTTCATTGGCCTTTCTGGTGCTTCAGCAAGGTCACTGAGGGCAATGTAGTAATTTGACACTTGGTATAGATGCTCTCTATACATTGGTTAGGCATTAGAATACGCTAGGCTATAAATGTAAAAAAAAAAAAAAAATAGATGAGCTGTATATAAACTGATGCTATAGGGAAAAACCAGAAAATGAAGATGGCTATGAAGGTGATGTCTTTATTGTTTACCATTATTATAGCTTACCATCTATTCCATTCTAAGAATAATCCCTGGCTTTATGCTTAAAAAGTTACAAACTAAGTAAATGGACTTCTTAGAACTTCAGCATGAGCCCCTTTACATAGGGCTCAAAAGCTGTTCAGAAAACATTGCAAGTGTATTTTTCAATGAATAAACACATCATTGAAGTAGTTCTACGAAGACCAAACTTTATAATATTTTGGTTGAAGTGTTTGGGTTTTGTTTTGTTTTTTATCCCCCAGGGAGCCCTCTTGTGGGTAAAAAGAATATTACTGAAACATAGATTATCAGTGACTTGGTTGGAATTGAGTTGGGAAGAATGCTTCGTGTTTCTTTCATGATAAGCCTGAATATGTATGCACTTTTCTGCCCCCACGTTGTTTCCTCATTTTTAACTTCCCAAATTTAATTTTAGAATCCTTGACTTCCAAGCTTTCAGAGAACTTAAGGTCATCTGGTCTGGTGGCTCCCAAACCGACTAATCATCATTATCATCTAAGGAGCATTTAAAAAGTACACAGCCACATATCCTCGGGTTACACTCAAAGATATTCTGGGTTGGTGTGTCTGGAAAGGGGCTGGCAATAACTAGTGTTTTAAATACCCCCCTGGTGATTCTGATTAGTAATCAAACTTAACACTGTCCAACTCCCCTTCTGATTATACTTGCTGCAACACAAGGGAAATTCATCCTTAAAGTTATTCATTTTCTCACCAACTCAACTGTGAATCTGACAGGGATAAGGTCCTGCTTGACTTCCTGTCCCCTGAAAACCTAGTGTAGTGATGAGTAAAGAGTAGATACTCAATAAATGTTTATTAAATTGAGTTAGGTAATTCTAATCTACTAATCAATAGTGTTAATATAATTGAAACCATAGTCCCAATAGATTTGTACTTTGGAAAAGCTTAAACAAAGAGATTTCAGTATAAAATCTAACAATAATCAATCAGTTCAATGACCTTACAGAATCCAGGAGCATTCAAACAAGTATCATGTGTATTTGGAGTCCTTATGTTGAATGGTGGGAATAAAGTTGATATTTGTTTCCCCTCACTTATATTTTAAAAGAATGTGGTGTTATATTTCAAAGTTAATAAAGTTTTCAGCCCTTCTCACCATTCAATGTAATGTACTTGTATGACTGCTGTAATGGAAAAAGACAATCATGGGTACTCTCAATTATATGCACAATTTTGAATTCCAAGAAAATAGGAAGCAAGTTACCATGCATTTACCTTTACAAATGCTGGGATGAGGCAAGATTGGATATAAGCAATTGGATCTGACGATAATATATTCCATTTGCAATTGTTAGAGATTTATGCAAGATAGCAGGCAACACCTTCCTTTTGAATTTCAAATGCTGTATAACCTTTTGAAGATAACAAGGTATATTCAGCCGAAATAATGGTAGGAAATTTATAACACAGACCACATAATTAGTTGTTATTTTTTGCAAGAATCATATACTCTGATAGGAACATGGCTAGGAAAAAATAATACATGCTCTTTAGTAAAATGTAAGCTCCTCCCCCCTCCCTTCCCCTCCCCCTCCCCCTCCCCCTTCCCCTCCCCTCACCTCCCCCTCTCCCCCTCCCCTCCCCCTCCCCTCACCTCCCCCCTCTCCTCCCCTCCCATCCCCCCTACCCCCTCCTCCTCCTCCCTCCCCTCCCCTCCCCTCCCCTCTCCTCCCCTCCCCCCCTCCCCCCCCCCCCCCCTTCCCCCCTCCCCTCCCCTCCCCTCCCTTCCTGTCCAGTCCTGTCTTGTCCTGTCCTGTCCTTTAGCTGAACAGCTTGGTACATAGGGCACCCAATAATTTAGAAGAACATAAATTAAATGTAAAAGCATTCTGAAATGTTCATGAGCTCTGTTGGATTCTCTGGTTTATTTCTAATGTGTATCCTTACCCAAATAGAAAATTATATGATTCTGGGTTAAATTCTTTGGCATGATAGGCATCCATCAGTCCCAAACCTAGCAATTCAGTGTAAGAAGAAAGAAACATGAATTCATTTATCTTAGAGTGACCATTCTTTACATGATATTTTCCAGCAGAATTCAACACCTTACCTTCAGTTTCAGAGTAAAGCTACTTCCAAGCAGCTTTACTCCAACAGGAGTAACTCAACGGGTCTTCCCCTAGAACCATGGCCTGGCAATTCTGTTCATCTAGGATAATTTTAAGCTGCTATTTCCAGATATGACCACTAACTCCTGGTGTAGCTGAGAGCTCATGCAGAGTAAACTACACTGAGTCTTCACATAGCTCTAGAAAGTTCTCCAATGTGCAGCAGCTACTACTAAGTGATTTTATCCATCTCTGCCATTTCAACTTTGTCTGGTGTTCAGAGAGAGAGAGAGAGAGAGAGAGAGAGAGAGAGAGAGAGAGAGAATCTTCTGTCTCATTTCACCAAGCTCTTATTCTTGGTGAAATGAGGTAGAATGATTCTCATTTTGCTCCCTAGAAGACCCTTTCAATTCCAAGTGCTGAACCAGTAGCTTTAAAGGCACTTCTTTTATACCAGACCCTTGGTGCAATTTCAGAGGAAAACCCCTTGACTCCTTGGCTATTCCCTGGCCACCTTTCTCCCACTTGTATATAGCCAGAGAAAACATATTCCTAAACATAGTGCCAGCTAAATAGTCATTTACTTCTCTTTACATTCATCCAGTGACTTATCTAAGTCCTGCTCTGTTAAATATTAAATGAGGGATGTCTGCCTCCCTCCCCACAAAACAAAACACCCTCCTTCCTTGAGGAGACAAAAACAAACAAACAAACAAACAAAACGTGTTAATAGTAATATAAGTTCTCATAAAATAACAGCAACAAAAAATACTGTATAGACAATAAAGTTCTACACACATGAATGGGAATTCAGCACATGACATGGTTAATGTGGTTACATGTTCCAGAATACCCAAGGGAAGCCTTGGGGAGAAAGGGAGATGTGAGTGGGAACTTGGAGGATCAATGAATTTCCATAGTAGAAACAAGAGGGGAAGCATCTGAATATCTTTTTTCTGTGGGAAACCTTGCCCTCTCAAGCAAGAGGAGGTCCAATCTGGATGCCGCTCTTTAAAAGGAACTGATCTCTCAGCTGTTCAATATTTTCACATACATAGTTGTTGGCTGGGTATACTCAGTCTTATGTCTGTCCTTAAATTAGAACTTAAATGTCAACATTAAGACAACAAAGCTTTAGTTGAAAATGGTTGGGCACACACTACTGAATATAAATTATATACTGTTTGCCAAACACACGACTTGGGAACATACAGATACTTTCACATTACAAGTGACATCCAGAAGTAACTGCATTATAATTCTTGTGTTAACTGTAATGCTGATGTTCCGGAATTGAGTGATTGAGATCTGGACTTTACTCCTGTTTCCTAGTCCTGGTTCTGTAATTCTCTAGTTGGAAGATCATTTCTTTTGATGAGGGTTTTTCTTTTCCTTCTTCTCCTCCTTCCCATCTCCTTCTCCTTCTCTGTTGCAGAACACTGGTACTACAAAACTTAGTGTTTAAAGTAAAGACCCTTTTAGTTTCCATAACAGCCCCCCCCCGTTAATATTTCAATTCTGGCTGTTTCTGATATTATTTGCTATTGTGTATCAGTGAGAAAACTCAGTCAAGGCCTAACGCTTCCAGTGCAAACATTCTGCTAATGCTCTCCACAAATTGCTTGTAGATGGGTTTCTACAAAATGTTTTCTATTGCAATAGTAGAAAAGGTATTGAAAAACTTCCTGGCTTTAGGTAGAACAAAATATCTTTTATCCTGAGTACCCAGGGGAAGGTGTGTTTTTCTTTCTGTAATAATTGGGCTCTTAAAGTTTGCAAGGACTAATACTCTCTGGTTACATTAGTAAGGGGGGTTCCTGCATGGATACCAAGGAATAGTTCATGTCATGAGACTTAAAAAAAATCACCTAGGTAGGGTACCAAGAAAGAAATTGTGTGATACCGAGTATTTTGTCATGAGTCATTTAAGAGGCACACCTTCAAAGAGAGAGGATCTTTATGGATCAGTCACTCTTCAGTATGAATCACCCCACTGAATAGAAGTTTTCACCAGAACTTTTATTTGTATTAATCCAAGAACCTATTATGTGCCTGACACTGTCCTAGGTACTGAGGCTTCACTGTTCTTTAAATAATACCCTACCTTCTTTGAGCTTACATTGTAGTAGTCTTTCACTTAAAAGAAATTTAGGCTTTTTTTTTTTTTTTTTTTTTTTGTAGCTGGTAGTACTTCAGTACTACTGCTCAGGCAGTAATAACCAGAATAGCACAACTGGTTTCACTTGACCCAAATGGTGGTAGCCACTATAATGTTATACAGACAAGACCTCCAAGACATCTTTTTTTTTTTTTTATTAGAGGGTATTTTAGCTTTATGAACTCTATGAGCATTGCTCCAGGGACACATTCTACTTCAGAACTCTTTTCTCTATGGTCTTTCATGCCCTCAGCCTCAAATGACCCTCCAAGAGGAACTGGAACTAAGTCTGGATCTTTTCTGAAAAATAGTAATGTGGTTTCTTATGTATTTTATTCCCATAGTCATAAATATTAGGAACCTAAAAATATATAGTAAAGATACAAAATAAGCAATGATTTAATCATGAAAAGCATGACTAACATAGTTTTACTGAAAATAAAATATTTTTCAGATACACAGACACATCCCTTTACAATTCAGAAAATAAATTTATATGCATTTAATTTCACCTCATAACAGATCTGGGAGACTGATTCTGGAAGCATTACTGTTCCCATTTTACAGATGAATAAACAAAGCCTCATATCGTGGAAACAGAAGAGTTAGAATTTAAACTGTACTTGCCTGGCTAGAAGCCCACTTCTATTTCCATATTCCGCTGCCCCTAAAACTGCTAATTTGATTCAACAAATATTTATTAAATGCATGATTGAGTTTTATTTCCCCCATGCTTGCTACTTGATTGACTAGTGGTTAGAACTGATTGGTGTAAGTAGCAGATTCTACTAAGCGGCTTTCATAAAGGAAAGGGGCATTTCTGTGCATGATTTTAAGTGATAATATTTAAACAACAACAGGCATGCCAACATATTAAACACTCAGAGATAAGTACCCCATAATAAATTTATACCCAGAATTATTTGAACAAATCATTTGATTTGATTAGTACAGATATAATTTCAATGCTTAGAACAACTAGAAGTGACTTTTATGAAGGACCCCGGAGCTTGGAGCCTGGAGGTAATAGGAACAATGTGTGTCTGAAATCTCTAATCTTTACCTCCCCCCATCCTCTCAGATCCCAGAATTCTGTTGGTGGCACCTTTTGGCTCGCTCACCTTTCTGATGATCTATAAGCATGTATTATGAGGCATCCATTTTGCTTTTTTATCACATTGCATTTTTCATGATTTATGAATACATAGTATATCTTATGCACAGTATGATTAGGAGTAAAGAGTGTTTTCCTACTTCTTGAGGTACCCCCTTAGCTTTTAGCACAGTAGTGGTACTCACTACATTTGGGGAATAAGATTAAAACATCACCAAGCAATAGAAATGCCCATTATGGAAGTAATATAAAAATGCCAAAACCCTAGTTCTCAATTCACTTCTCTGCCGCTGGAGTCTATTAATTTGGCTGATTAGATTCTAAACATGTGCACCCATGTTTCTAAGGAAAAAAAACATGGAAAGAATTTGTAGTCTTTTTAAAGAAAACATTCTACTTATTGATTCACTAAAATACTCCTTTTCCCAGAACACTTTCCCATGTTTGTTCTAAGGGAGAAATGTGGTATAAAGTCTTCAGGCAGAAATTAAAGAGAGAAATATGCTTCCACTGGGATCCATTGACTATACATTTGAATAATTCTGAAATGGAAAGAAAAGTGTTCATTATTATCCTAATTCTCAAGTGTTATGTTTCTTCCCTTCAGGGTTATATTAGAAGCAGTTTGTTATGGGTCATGAAATGGTAGCCTGAGTCTCAGGAATAGGCTTCCACAGGGTCAAGGCTGAATGTCCTTGAAGAGGAATTAGAGAAATTTTACACTTGGCATCCAAAGAAAATGTGGGCAAGCCAGTGGAGGTGGATAATAAATGAGCAATATCTATGGAGCATTTTCTGTGTGTTAGGCACAGTCCCAGTTGCTACATATCCAGTATTTTATCCAGTATTTTATCCAACCTACAAAAGTCCATTGCAAATAACTTACTGGGTTCCTATTTTACGACTGAAGAAAATACCTTTTGATGATTCCAGTTATTGGGACACGAGTATAGTACCTCATTATAATCTGTGCTTCTACAGACTGTCTTAACACAAACTTCCCTGTCAGCCTGACCAAACTGAACAAGGTTTGTACATCTCTTAATAGCTTATTTGCTCTCAGAAGTGCTTTAACTCCATCATAGTTGAAGTTCATGCCTTATTGTGATGGTATATAGTCAGAAATATAATGTGCCTCATTTTGGTACTTTTTAATTTTGATCTGTTTTCTAACTCATAGAAAAGTTGCAAGAATAGTATGAGGAACTCATGTATAATCTTTACTCAGATTTCTCATATATATATATATATATATTAGTTTTTATTTAAATTCCAGTTGATTAACATACAATGTTATATTAGTTTCAGGTATACAATATAGTGATTCATCACTTCCATACATCACCCAGTGCTCATCAAAAATGCACTCATTAATCTCCATCAACGATTTCACCCATATCCCCACCAACCTCCCCTCTGGTAACCATCAGTTTGTTCTCTATAGTTAAGAGTCTGTTTGTATCTCTTTGTATCTCTTTTTTCCCCATTGCCCATTTGTTTTGTTTCTTAAATTCCAAATATGAGTGAAATCATATGGCATGTCTTTCCCTGACAGACTTATTTCACTTAGTATAATACTCTCTAGCTCCATCCATGTTGTTTCAAATGGCAATATTTCATTTTTATGGCTTAGTAATATTCCATATACATATATCACTTCTTTATCCATTCATCAGTTGATAGACCCAGGATGATTCTGAAATTTGGCTGTTGTAGATAATACTGCTATGAACATCAGGGTGCATGTATCCCTTTGAGTTAGTATTTTTGTATCCTTTGAGTAAATACCTAAGTAGTACAATTGTTAGATCTCAGGGTAGTTCTATTTTCAACTTTTTGAGGAACCTCCATACTGTTTTCCAAAGTGGCTGCACCACTTTGCATTCCCACCAACAGTGTAGGAGGATTCCACTTTCTCTGCACCCTTGCCAAAACCTGTTGTTTCTTGTACTGTTGATTTTAGGCATTCTGACAGGTATGAAGTGATAGCTCACTGTAGTTTTGATTTGCATTTCCCTAATGATCAGTGATGTTGAGCATACTTTCATGTGTCTATTGGTCATCTGCATTTCTTCTTTGGAAAAATATCTATTCATGTTTTCTGCCCATTTTTAAATTGGAGTACTCATTTTTGGGATGTTAAGTGTATAAGTTCTTTATATATACTGGACACTAACCCTTTATTGGATATGTCATTTGCAAATATCTTATCCCATTGTATAGGTTGTCTTTCAGTTTTATTGTTTTCTTTGCTGTGCAGATGCTTTTTACTTTCATGAAGTCCCAGTAGTTTGCTTTTGTTTCCTTGTCTTAGGAGACATATCTAGTAAGAAGTTGCTAAGGCCCATGTCAAAGATGTTACTGCCTATGCTCTCTTCTTGGATCTTTATGGTTTCAGGTCTCACATTTAGGTTTAATCCATTTTGAATTTATTTTTGTATGCTGTAATAAAGTGGTACAGTTTCATTCTTTTGCATGTTGTTGTCCAGTTTTCCAGCACCATTTGTTGAAGATATTGTCTTTTTCCCATTGAGTATTCTTCCCTGCTTTGTCAAAGATTAATTGACCATTCTTTGCTTTTTCAAGGTTGCTTTGGCTATTTGGGTCTTTTGTGGTCCCATACAAATTTTAGGATAGTTCCGTGAAAAATGCTGTTGGCATCATGATAGAAACTGCATTAAATGTGTAGATTGCTCTGGGTAGTACAGACATTTAACAGTATTTGTTCTTCCAGTCCATGGGCATAGAATGTCTTTCCATTCTATGTGTCATGTTCAGTTTCTTTTATCAGTGTTTTATAGATTCAGTTTGCTAGTATTTTGTTGATAATTTTTGCATCCATGTTCATCAGGGATGTTGGCATGCAAGTTCTCTTTCTTTGTGGTGTCTTTATCTGGCTTTAGTGTCAGGGTAATGCTGGCCTCATAGACTTACTTTGGAAGTTTTGAAGAATAGGCATTAACTCTTCTTTAAATGTTTGGTAGAATTCACCAATGAAGCCATTGGACTTTTGTTTGCTTGAAGTTTTTTGTTTTTTTTTTTTTTTTTTGATTACTGATTCAATTTCTTTGCTGGTTATCAGTCTATTCAAGTTTTCAATTTCTTCCTGTTTCAGTTTTGGTAGGTTATATGTTTCTAGGAATTTATCTATTTCTTCCAGGTTGTACCATTTGTTGGAATATAGCTTTTCATACTATTCTCTTATAATTGTTTGTATTTCTCTGCTGTTTGTTGTTATTTCTCCTCTGTAATTTGTGATTATATTTATTTGGGTCCTTTCTCTTTTCTTTTTGATAAGTCTGGCTAGAGGTTTATCAATTTTATTAAGTTTTTCAAAGAGCAAACTCCTGGCTTCATTGGTCTGTTCTATTGTTCTTTAGTTTCTATATTATTTATTTCTGCTCTATCTTTATGATTTCCTTCCTTCTGCTGGTTTTAGTCTTCATTTGTTGTTCTTTTTCTAGCTCCTTTAGATGTAAGGTTAGATTGTGAGTTTGAGATTTTTCTTACTTCTTGAGGTAGGCATGTATTGCTATGTACGTCACTCTTAGTAGCATTTTTGCTGCATCCCAAAGGTTTCTGACCATTGTGTTTTCATGTGTTTTTAAATTTCTTCTTTGATTTCCTGGTTGACCCACTTATTGTTTAGTAGCATGTTGTTTTACTTCCATGTATTTGTGGTCTTTCCAAATTTTTTCTTGTGACTTCTAGTTTCATAGCATTGTGGTGAGGAAAAAGCATGGTATGATTTCAGCCTTTTTGTATTTGCTGACGCCTGTTTGTGACCTAATATGTGATCTATTCTGGAGAATGTTTCATGTGTACTTGAAAAGAATGTGTGTTCTGCTGTTTTAGGTTAGAGTGTTCTAAATATATATGTTAAATCCAACTGCTTCAGAGTGTCATTCAAGGCCACGGTTTCCTGGCACTTCAGAAAGTATCTCTGATAAATGCTGCATTCACTCTGCTGTTGTGTTTTGGCTGGTCTATCCTTCAGGTGAATTGTCTGCAGAGGCTCTCCTTACCTGCAGGGTACAGTTTGGTCCCTGGCCTGAATGTGATGAGTTTTAACTAGATGTGCTCTGGTCTGCTTGTGAAATGAGACCTTCCACCAACTCCACCAGAACTGAGGCCCCGCAGAGCACTCTGGTTGGGAGATGTGGTGTGGGCACGGGTTTGTGCTGGTCTTCTGGGGGAGGAGCCCACCATACTGAGACTGAGGCAAGTTTTATTGAGAAAAACAGTCCCACCAGAGCACAAGGGGGTGGGGCTTGGTGTAAGCAAATTATGTAGCCAGTGTCTATGCTGTGCTGCTTCCCACAGATAGCTCTGGGTTTATGTTGAGGGGCAGGGGAGGGAAATGATACCAGCCAACTCCTTTGTTCCTGGTGAGGTATCCCCAGAAATGCTGCCTCTCAGGGATGTGCTCTGAGAAGAGTGAATAATCTCCCCGCTGTGTACCCCAGGCATTCTTCAGATAACTGTTTCCACAGCGTCTGCCCTCAAGTTTTTTTGCCTGCCTTCTCTTCAGGAGCAGTGCAGTGCCCTCCAGGCTCTATCCAAGCCAAGCCTGCCACTGACCTTTAAAACTCCAGGCTTTAAGCCACAGTGGTTGCAAGAACTCACAAAAGTCAGACCCTCTTGTTTTACAAACCAATGACTTTAGGGAAATATTCTCCACGTACATTCCCCTGTGTATTCCTTTCTCTCTCACCCTTCTTGGAGACCATGGCTCCCTCCTCTCTGCAGCACCTGTGATCCATTTATCCCCTAAAACACATTTCCACACTCTCTACTTTCTTCAGTGTGGCTCCTTCTGTCTTTTTAGTTATGGAGTTTGTTCTGTCAGTCTTCAGGTCAATTTCTGGAGTATTTAGGATGATTTGATAATTATCTGGTTGTGTTTGTGGGACAAGACTGACCTATGGTCCTCCTATTCCACCACTATCTTCCTCTAGTCTCTCATTTGTATTCTGACCCATTTGTTTTATCATTCTCTCTCTCCCTCTACCCCATGTTTTATATTATGTGCATATATGCATATTTCTTTTCTGATTCATTTGAGAGTAAGTTCAAAAACTTCATATCCATTTGTTCCCATATACTTTAGAGTGTATTTTCCAAAAGCAAGGATACACTCTTAAATAACCATAGTATAGGTATCAAATTCATAAGATTAAGAATTAATGCAATACTATTATCTAACTTGTGACCCACATTTAAATATCATCAATTTTTCATGAATCTCCTTTTAATTGTTTTTCTCAGTTCAGGGTCTAATCCAGAATCATATGTACTTTTAGTTGTCTTGCTTATTTGTTCTTTAATCTGTAACAGTTACTTATCCCCCCACCCCCCCTTTTTTTTGGTCTTTCTTTGGGCAAGTTTGAAACACACATGCTGATTATTTTGAAGAATTGCCCTTCATTTTGCTTTGTCTGATATTTGCTCTTTTTTAGATTCAGATTACACATTTTAGCAGATATATTATACATGCAATTTTGTGTCTCTCTCAGTGTGTCATAGCAAGAGATACATGATATTGATTCATCCCAGTATTGATATATTGATGATATTAGCTTTGAATCACTTGTTAAATTGCTTGCCTTCTCTATAAGATTACTATTTTCCTTTGTAATTAATGTAATTTATAAAGATATACTAAGTAATTTATGGTTGAAATGATGTAACTACTCTTTTATCAGATTTTTCACCTGCTTATTTTAGCATCCATTACTGATTTTTCTAACTCCGTTACTTCTATAACTATTAGGTAGAATTCCACTCTAAGGGAGACTTTCCTCTTCTTCATTTATTTATACGTTCATTCATTTATTTATACCACTCTACGGACCCGTGAATTCTTGTTTTATTCATTAGATTACAATCCATTCGTTGCTATCATTCTTTATTTTGAGGCTCAAATTGTCCCAGATTTGATCAATGCAAGCCCCTACAAGCTGGCTCCTGTGTCCTTTTAACATGCCTTGTGGTTCCTAGAACATCCGTCACTTTCTGGTTCAAGTTATTCTTTTGTACTGTCTTTTAAAGGGCTGTGTCAGACTTTCTCTAGTTACCCTAGATGTACTTTCTCTTTATTGCTCTCTTGTCTCAGTTTACTACTTGTGGATACTTTGAAAACACACTGTACTACCTGGACTAGTCTTTCTCTCAGTGACTGAAGTTAAACATGTTCCTAGTTCCCTGGATCATGTGAAATGGCAGGCTAGTTCCAAAATCAAGTCCTCTCTGTTCTGCATGTGCTCCAAAAATGTGAATGTCAGCATTTTGGACAGTGCTTTAAATTTCTAATTTGCATCCTTGCCTCTATAACCTCCCCTTGTGGCAGATGTAGCGCTACGTGGCTCAGAATATATTTCTTACGAGTTAATTAAAAGGCCTGTAGAACAAAGGTTCTGTACTTTCACCAACAATATGAGTAATGCAAATACAAATGATAACAGCAGGTTCAGAGCACATCATGTGAAAATGGAGTGCCAAGGAGAGGGTCCTAAGAACTTCTACATACCACTGACTGGTTCAGTGGGAACGAGGAAAGTATATCTTGATACTTGACACCTGTTACTTAATTGCTGCGACTTTAGAAGTCATTCACCATCTCTGATTTTTAGTTTTTTCATCTGCAAACAATGGAAAATGTGACACTTGTACTTCCGAATTTCAAGAAGTTCTTAATAGAATGCAACTGTAAAGATAAATAATGTGTTGCTAAAATACATACTCAGTTTATTGAGTTCATTTTGATATTTACTTTGTCAAGTTAAATGCACTACATAAACATGTGTAGGGCTGTCTAGAAAAAAATGTAGAACTAAGTGGCAAGTCCATCAGCTATCGTGATATTGACAAAGCTGCATAGATTTTTTATATGACAGAGGGGGTCACTATACTGATACATAGTCTGTGCAATATAGCATAGGTATTTAGTATGAAACTATGTCAGCAACTCTTCAAGCATTCAGACCCTAGTGCTTTCAAGACTGGGGCCAGAAGAGAAACTCAGTATCACTATTCCCCCTGATAATTATTCTGCCTCCTTACTAATCATCTAGATGTAATGTTTCCACCATGAGAGGAATTGATTGGCATTGTTTTTCATAGGTCAATGAGAAGAAAACTTACTGAGTAGAATTTGATCCCAGATGCCTCAGAGACTGCCACCATCCACCTTCTCTAGGTTACATGTTACCTTTATAGTTCACTTTGGCCAGGATGAAAGGGGTAGTTTTACTGAGTCACTGTGGCAGGGCATGTAACCTAGGAAGAAATAAACTTCTTAAGTTCACTTTCCTTAAGGGAAATGGAGCGTAAATGGAGCACCATGGGGTGTGAAAAACACTAGGGTATTGCTCCATATTGGTTCATAAGCACAGAAAAATGTTTCCCAGAAGACAAACAGACAAAATCCACTATCCTGCCAAGTACCTTGGCTCTGATTTGTGCCTTATTTTAATGATATACTCTCTTACAACTTCCTCCTTGAAACTGAAATAGCTTTGCTTTTGGATATTGTGCCATCATGTTAATTGATTATGATATGTTGATAACATAGCAATGAGAAGATCCATAACAAATGAATTGTACCATGCCTGGTAAATATTTACTGCTGGTGTAACCAACTATCTCACTGCATGCCATATAGCAGATGCTCAATAGATGCTGGATTCTTTTATCTCCTTGAACACATCTAGTTTTACATATGTGCTTTGCCTAGGATAATGTTTTCCAAATTCTAGAAAAATAAAATCAACAGAATCAATTTTATCATGATATAGTATGGCTTTTCTGAACTGATCATGTTATGTGAATTAAGAGTCAGAATTCTGAAAATTATTTTCCACAGCCAACTACTTAGTGCAAAGTGCACCTAAAGGTGTGTTCAAGGATTCATGTTATCTGACCTCAATTCTAAATGACAAAAGTAAAACTCAACTGTAATTTGTTTGGTACATATTATAAGCTAATGAGAACAATGACCCAAAAAAGTATCTAAGGCAAGCACTGTGCCAATAGCAATAAATTCCAAGACAACATGCCTCCCCATAACTAGACCAGTCTCAAGCCATAGAGCCATACATTAACTATGTAAGCTAATAAGCTATTCAAACATTTTTTTAACCTCAAACATCACAAATCTCTCGTTTTTCCCCTCTTCTAAGAATACATTCCAAAATAGAGTGCCTTCAATAAGAATCTCACATTTGTTTATATGTTACCAGAACATATTTTGATACATATTTAGTTATTAAATTACTTACATTTATTACAGTATATGAATGATATAAAGTAATAATATTCACAGTTTTGAAATGTCAAATAAAACATTTCCCACAAATATACCTGCTTCTTAGGCATACAATCTTAAACTTTATTACCTTCTCTCATAAGTCAAAATAAACATGTACAAAAGTGCTAAAGTCTTCATATATAAAGTCTTGATATATAAGGGAATGTTATAAAAATGTTATAAAAATATAATGAATGATTTGTCAACATTATACTGAGAACTCTTTACTAATGCTGCTACAGAGAGCTAAATCTTTTTCATAATCTGTAGGTCAAATCCCATAATAGTTAAAGTCAAAACAATGTATCAAAGTGAAATTAAAGGAAAGTTCAGTCAGTTTTATTTTCCTTATAATCAGGACTTTATAACATAGAAAGTGAAATAACATCTTATGAAAGGAGAATCAAATTATACTTTTGTTTTATTAGCAGCCCTGTTTTAAGATTTCACATCTTACAGCTAATTCACTGCAACTGATTTTTATGCAAAAAATATCTATTTTTAGATCCTCCCATTAAGCTACCTTGAAACTTCATACTGGGGAAATGATTATTAAAATATGATATATATGTATAATTTTTCAAGTATAACCTAAATTTGCTAATTTTGATATAGTTGCTAATGGTAACTAATGTGTTTTGTCTGTGTTTACCATTCTGCCATTTAAATGAAGAAAGCATATGCTTTTCTCATTAGGAAAGTTGGCATGAATATAATTTAAATGGCCTTACCCAAGGCTTTTTAGTTGGAAAGGGTAAATATCTTTAGGCAGTCTCTGGATTAAAATAAAAAAATCAGCTCCCCCAAATGCCTCAAAGCTGGATCAGTGGCAAGTCAGTCTTGATGAGCTTTTGTAAAGCTGGGCTTTTATTCTTGGCAACAGGAAGAAGGCCTTACTGGACTTATCTTTTTCATTTAAAAATACAAACAACAAGGCTATAGCAAACAAAGCCATTTCCAGTAAGCACTGACATGATTTAATAATTGAGGGCTAAACACTATAAAATTAAACTATTTTTTCCTATTCCCTCCACAAAATATAATTGAGCTTTTAGGCTTAACATTGACAAAACAGATCCATGAAATACATAAAATTCCTGACAATAAATTGTACATCAGAGATAAGAAAAACACATTCTACTTAGGGGCCAAGATGATTCATGAGTAATGGACATTTGGGACTTGCAATACCTTTGAATCACCTGGTTAAGGATGCATAATCTCTTGATGGTGTCTTTGCTTCTGTCTTGCCTTTGCACACAAGTCTATTATTCACATAGAAGCTAGAGAAATCCTTTTAAAACAAAAATCAGTGCATATCTATCCCCTGCTCAGGGATTTTCCATGAGTTATATTCTCTTTGTGGGACACTCTTCCAAAGATATCAGTATGGTGGACCATTTCATGCCATTTAGGTCTCTGCTTAGATGTCACCTCCTCAAAAAGTTCCCTAAATGCCCTAAGAGCAAATGTTACTCTTGCTTACTCTGCTTTATTTTTCTTAACACTTTCCAGAAACAGATACTTAAGTATTCATTTGTTTATCTGTAATGTAACATACATAGTCACCACTGTATCTCCAACACCCAGAACAGGGTCTAGCACATTCTGGATAATGAAAAATATTTGTTGAATAAATGAAGGAATAGATACTCAAAATAGACCAGTCCAAGAACATAAAACTCACTAAGAGGGTGCATTGAACAAAGGAGGCGTAGCTACACAATAGTCAAGACTTGGCAGGAGCCAAAGAAATGATCTAAACCATTTCTAAAGTTGAAGTGGGCAAGTGAATGTTTCAGTCTGGGGAGACAATTAGAGAATATTTACAGTTTATTAGAGCAATCCAAATTACTAAGGAAATGAGAAAATCTGCAAATGTTCCTTTCCCCAGTCATCTTTTTTTGTAAGATTTTTTTTAAAGCATAAGTATATGAAAACTAGACTATTTCACAGAAATAATTTTGCAAAGGTTTTGCTGTATATATAGTCTCCTTCTTGCCATTTCTGAAACAGTCTTCATCTTTATGGCAGAAGTAAATTTGAGATCAGTGAGTCTTTTCTCTTAAAGTTTACTTGCATTTTGACCACGATCTCTTAAGGCAAAAAAAAAAAAAAAAAAAAAAGGCTTTCTCCAGTGCCAAAATTTTTTTTTTAATCTCATGTCATAATTACACAGTGATCTCCTTAAGTAAAGGAGCTGTTTCATTCTTCTCTGTATATCCTCTTATTGTAGCACACTCCCTCATATAGAAACTGTGGTCAAGAAATATGAGCTTTTGATGTTGTTGGATGAATGAATCAAGACTTAGGTGCAAGGCATGTATGTTAGCAGTTCCTGGGTTGGAAGAGGAGAGATAAGGAGAATCTTGCAAAAGAACTTCTTACCAATTCACTCTAGGACAATGGAGACTAAGTGATCCAAAGATCTTTGACTCTAGAAGTGTAGTAAGGTGGGCAAGTCAAAGTTGAAGAAAATTCATTAAATTCAGCTACTTCTTGTAGATCAATATTAATGCCTGCAAAACTGGATGCTGCAGTCTCGAGTACCAGGTTCATTTTTTTCAAGGAAGCCAAAGGAAACTTTCCCATATAAAGAATATAAATTGTACAGAGTAATGAGAAATAAAGCTAGAACCAGGAAAGTTATAAATAGTCCAGGTCTAGGGACAAGGCAGTCCTATGTTTAGAAGAAATGAGAGATTCAGGACAGGCTTGACATCAGTGAGACAGTGAATGGTAGAAAGATGATTCAATTACTGTAAAATGGTGTAAGGGTCTTAAGTAGAGAGTGGTCCAGACTGCTTCAAAGGTCTGTGTGCGTAATGGGTTCAGCCACAACTCAGAAAGTGTAGCTGTTGGAACTACAGGGTAGGAAGAACACAGTGAAAGTGTGGACTATGAGTCTCATAACTCTAGTCACTTGCATCTGATATTCCATTAATGGGCAGCAGACAAGGATACTTAGAAAAGAGTTTAGATCTGAGTATAAAGACCAAGCAACAAGATCTGGAAACATAGGCTGGGGGTTGGGAAAATTTTCTATTAAAAAACAATGCAAATTGGGTGCCTGGGTGGTTCATTCAGTTGAGTGTAGACCCTTCCTTTCCCCTCAGGTCATGATCTCATGGGCCTTGAGATTGAGCCCCCTGTTGGGCTCTGTGCTCAGACTGGAGTCTGATTGAGATTCTCTCCCTTTGCTGCCCCTCCCCCACCGCTTGTGCTCTCTTGCTCTCTCTCTCTCAAATAAATAAATAAAAATCTTAAAAAACAATTCAAATCTTGGTTAAACTATAGAGCAGAGCCACCCAATAGACCTTTCACAATGGTGTCTTCATGGCCACTAGCCATGTGATTATTGAGTATTGAATTGTGGCTAGTGTGACTGAGAAGTGAACTATTAATTTAATTGTAATTTTAATTTAAATGACCATGTGTAGCTAGTGGCTGCCATATTGGACAGCATCAGGTCTAGAGTTTAACTGACAGCATGGAGACTCAGAAAGCAGTGGCAGACCACTGATGAGGTAGAAATAGAGATAAAGCATTACAGGATTGCTTAGAAGTTTTAATTTTCAGCAATACATATGTGTTTATTCACATTAGTCCTATTTCATATCTAGATTGTTCTAGGAACTTGGAAGGAACTAAGCCTTTAGGGACATCATTGTATCATTGGCTTTTTGGAGGTCTGAGGAAAGGAGAGGCTTCGATACACTTAATTGTGAACTCCTTGAAGTCAGAAACTGGTTTTGCTGCTGTTGTTTTTTTACTGCTATATTCACAGCCCCTAGGAAGTAGGCACTTAATAGATAATTTGCTTCAATAATGAATAAAATAGCATAGTGTCTGCTATTCCCTGCATCAATGAATTTGTGGAGATGGATTCTGGGAATCATGGAGGCTTTCTGTTGGCTCTGTAAAAAAAACTTAAATGACAAAAAACAGGCATCAATTTCCCCTTTGGATAAATTTATTCCTGGTTATTATGGCATCTTAATATTATTATTACTAGGAAGAAAGAATAATCATTGATATTGCCATTTGCAGCATGGGGGAGATTTGACAATCTTGACAACATTGGTGAAGGAGGGACTTCAAACAGGGCTTGCTTTTGAAGGAATGATGTGCTCCCTTACCTACTTCACAGAGATGTGAGAATTTATAAATATTTGGTCATTAAATGCTCATAAAAATGCCTGTTAAATGCCTCCAGAGTCTGTCACAGAAGATGCTTGTTTGAATGTTTAGTGGATGCAGTGATGTCAGTGAAAAGGCAGACACTCACTGAGGAAAGGGCATTCATACTTTTTTAAAAATTTTTAATGCTTGTTTTTCCTTTTCTGACTATGAAAACAGAGGATGCCCATTAAAAAAAAAAACAGTAAAAGCTGAAAAGGTTAATGAAAAGAGTGAACAATAACTTCAAATCAATTATATATATTTATATATATATATCTAAGTTTCTCTATAATATATATCTCCTTTTCTCCTTGTCTATACATACTCAAACACACAGTCAAGTGCACTTTGAATATTTTGTACTATTTTCTACAAGTATTTTTCTGAGTGTGTGTGTGTTAAAATGCTTAACAGTTCTGTATTCTACTTTTTCACTTATGATGATGGTAGACAGTCATCTACAACATGAATTTTAATTAGTGCTTATCAGTCTCTCATGCAGATATTCTGTAGTCTCCAACTGTCTATTGTTAGATACTTGGATTGTTTTCATTTTTACACTATGATAATTTTAATGCAATAATTATTTTGCACAACCTCTTGCCTATATATCTCTTTCTCTCTCCCTTTGTCTCTCTCTCTCTCTCTCTCTCTCTCTCTCTCTCTCTCTCTCTCTGTTTACATAGATTACCTAAAGTGATATTGTTGGAGTAAAGGATAAGTATCCATTAAGGTTCTTGGCGAATTTTGAAAATTGTTTTATAGTAGGTAACCCAAATTTATACTCAATTTAAGAGTGTATAAAACTGCTCATAAAATTCATTCTCTCTAGTATTGAATATTTTAAAAATCTATTTTAATATGGTGAATGCAAAAATCAATATGACTTTAATTTGCATCACTGATTACTTGTGAGGCTGATCTTTTTAACACATTTTCTGGCCTCTGTAAATTGTTCATGTCAAGTGGCCACTTTTTTAAGATTTTATTTTAATTCCACTTAGTTAACATAGCCTTATCAGTTTCAGGTATACAGTATAGTGATTGAACAATTCCATACATCACCTGGTGCTCATCACTACAAGTGCCCTCCTTAATCCCCATCACCCATTTAACCCATTCCCCCACCCAATTTGCCTCTGGCAGCCATCAGTTCTCTGTAATTAAGAATCTACATCGCAGTTTGTCTTTCTCTTTTTTCCCCAATGCTCATCTGTTTACTTAAATTCCACATATGAATGAAATCATATGGCATTTGTCTTTCTCTGACTGATTTACTTCGCTTAGCATTATACTCTTCTAGCTCCATCCATGTTGTTTTAAGTGGCAAGATTTCTTTCTTTACCATGACTGAATAGTATTCCTTTGTATATATATGCACCACGTATTCTTTATCCATTCATCCATTGATAGACACTTGGGCTGCTTCTATAATTTGGCTATTGTAAATAATGCTGCAATAAACATAGGGGTACATGTATCCCTTTGAATTCATGTTTTTGTATTCTTTGGGTAAATATCAATGTAATTGCTGGATCCCAGAGTAGTTCTATTTTTAAGTTTTTGAGGAACATCTATACTGTCTTCCACAGTGGCTTCCAAAGTGGCTGAGCCAGTTTGCATTCCCAGCAACAGTACATGAGGGTTCCTTTTTCTCCACATCCTTGCCAACACCTGTTGTTTCTTACATTGTTGATTTTAGGCATTCTGACAGGTGTGAGGTGATGTCTTATTGTAGTTTTGATTTTTTTTATTATGTTAATCACCATACATTACATCATTAGTTTCTTTTAATTAATTTTTTTATTATGTTAGTCACCATACATTACATCATTAGTTTTTGATATAGTGTTCCATGATTCATTATTTGCATATAACACCCAGTGCTCCATGCAGAGTGTGCCCTCTTTAATACCCATCACCAGGCTAACCCATCCTCCCACCCCCCTCCCCTCTAGAACCCTCAGTTTGTTTTTCAGAGTCCATCCTCTCTCATGGTTCATCTCCCCTCTGATATCCCCCCCTTCATTCTTCCCCTCCTGCTAGCTTCTTCTTTTTTTTTTTAACATATTATGTATTATTTGTTTCAGAGGTACAGATCTGTGATTCAACAGTCTTGCACAATTCACAGCGCTCACCATAGCACATACCCTCCCCAATATCTACCACCAGCCACCCCATCCCTCCCACCCCCCCACCACTCCAGCAACCCTCAGTTTGTTTCCTGAGATTAAGAATTCCTCATATCAGTGAGGTCATATGATACCTGTCTTTCTCTGATTGACTTATTTCTCTCAGAATAACTCTCCAGTTCTATCCACATCGTTGCAAATGGCAAGATATCATTCCTTTGGATGGCTGCATAATATTCCATTGTATATATATACATCAATGTTTCTTTATCCATTCATCTCAGGATGGACATCTTGACTTTTTCCACAGTTTGGCTATTGTGGACATTGCTGCTATAAACATCAGGATGCACATACCCCTTCAGATCCCTACATTTGTATCTTTGGGGTAAATACCTACTAGTGTAATTGCTGGATCATATGGTAGCTCTATTTTCAGCTTTTTGAAGACCCTCCATATACTGTTTTCCAGATTGGCTGCACCAGCTTGCATTCCCACCAACAGTGTAGGAGGGTTCCCCTTTCTCTTCATCCCCACCAACATCTGTCATTTCCTGACTTGTTAATTTTAGCCATTCTGACTGGTGTGAGGTGGTATCTCATTGAGGTTTTGATCTGGATTTCCCTGATGCCGAGCGATGTTGAGCACTTTTTCATGTGTCTGTTGGCCATTTGGATGTCTTCTTTGGAAAAATGTCTGTTCATGTCTTCTGCCCATTTCTTGATTGGATCATTTGTTCTTTGGGTGTTGAGTTTGATAAGTTCTTTGTAGATTTTAGATACTAGCCCTTTATCTGATATGTTATTTGCAAATATCTTCTCCCATTCTGTTGGTTGTCTTTTGGTTGTGTTGACTGTTTACTTTGCTGTGCAAAAGCTTTTTATCTTGATGAAGTCCCAATAGTTCATTTTTGCCCTTGCTTCCCTTGCCTTTGGCAATGTCTCTAGGAAGAATTGCTATGGCTGAGGTCAAAGAGATTGCTGCCTGTGTTCTCCGTTAGGATTTTGATGGACTCCTGTCTCACATTTAGATCTTTCAACCACTTTGAGTCTATTTTTGTGTGTGGTGTAAGGAAATGGTCCAGTTTCATTCTTCTGCATGTGGCTGTCCAATTTTCCCAACACCATTTGTTGAAGAGACTGTCTTTTTTCCATTGGACATTCTTTCCTGTTTGGTCAAAGATGAGTTGACCATAGAGTTGAGGGTCCATTTCTGGGCTCTCTATTCTGTTCCATTGATCTATGTGTCTGTTTTTCTGCCAGTACCATACTGTCTTGATGATGACAGATTTGTAATAGAGCTGGAAGTCCGGAATTGTGATGCCGCCGGCTTTGCTTTACTTTTTCAACATTCCTCTGGCTATTCGGGGTCTTTTCTGGTTCCATACAAATTTTAGGATTATTTGTTCCATTTCTTTGAAAAAAGAGGATGGTATTTTAATGGGGCATGCATTGAAAATGTAGATTGCTCTAGGTAGCATTGACATCTTCACAATATTTGTTCTTCCAATCCATGAGCATGGAACATTTTTCCATTTCTTTGTGTCTTCCTCAATTACTTTCATGAGTATTTTATAGTTTTCCGAGTACAGATTCTTTGCTCTTTGGTTAGATTTATTCCTAGGTATCTTAGGGTTTTGAGTGCAATTGTAAATGGGATTGACTCCTTAATTTCTCTTTCTTCTGCCTTGTTGTTGGTGTATAGGAATGCCACTGTCCATTGATTTTATATCTTGCCACTTTACTGAATTCCTGTATGAGTTCTAGCAGTTTTGGGGTGGAGTCTTTTGGGTTTTCCACATAAAGTATCATATCTGCAAACAGTGAGAGTTTGACTTCTTCTTTGCCGATTTGGATGCGTTTTATTTCTTTTTGTTGTCTGATTGCGGTGGCTAGGACTTCTAATACTATGTTGAATAGCAGTGGTGATAGTGGACATCCCTGCTGTGTTCCTGACCTTAGGGGGAAAGCTCTCAGTTTTTCCCCCTTGATAATGATATTCGCTGTGGGTTTTTCATAGATGGCTTTTATTATATTGAAGTATGTACCCTCTGTCCCTACACTCTGAAGAGTTTAATCAAGAAAGGATGCTGTGTTTTGTCAAATGCTTCTTCTGCATCTATTGAGAGGATCATATGATTCTTGTTCTTTCTTTTATTAATATATTGTATCACATTGATTGATTTGTGGATGTTGAAACAACCTTGCAGCCCAGGAATAACTCCTACTTGGTCGTGGTGAATAATCCTTTTAATGTACCGTTGGATCCTATTGGCTAACATTTTGGTGAGAATTTTTGCATCTATGTTCATCAAGGATATTATTCTGTAATTCTCCTTTTTGATAGGGTCTTTTTCTGGTTTGGGGATCAAGGTATGATGGACTCATAAAATGATTTTGGAAGTTTTCCTTCCATTTCTATTTTTGGAACAGTTTCAGAAGAATAAGTATTAATTCTTCTTTGAATGTTTGGTAGAATTCCCCTGGGAAGCCATGTGGCCTTCGGCTTTTGTTTGTTGGGAGATTTTTGATGACTGCTTCAATTTCCTTAGTGGTGATAGGTCTGTTCAGGTTTTCTATTTCTTCCTCGTTCAGTTTTGGTAGTTGATACATCTCTAAGAATGCATCCATTTCTTCCAGATAATCTAATTTGCTGGCATAGAGTTACTCAAAATATGTTCTTATAATTGTATTTCTTTGGTGTTGGTTGTGATCTCTCCTCTTTCATTCATGATTTTGTTGATTTGGGTCATTTCTCTCTCTCTTTTTTTTT
>NW_027397072.1:17759402-17762302 GCF_003265705.2 Callorhinus ursinus | reverse complement strand
CTCTCTTTTTTTTTTTTTTTTTTTTTTTTGATAAGTCTGGCCAAGGGTTTATCAATCTTGTTAATTCTTTCAAAGAACCAGATCCTAGTTTCATTGATCTGTTCTGTTCTTTTGGTTTCTATTTCATTGATTTCTGCTCTGATCTTTATTATTTCTCTTCTCCTGCTGGGTTTAGGCTTTATTTGCTGTTCTTTCTCCAGCTCCTGTAGGTGTAGGGTTAGGTTGTGTATTTGTGACCTTTCTTGTTTCTTGAGAAAGGCTTGTATTGCTATATATTTTCCTCTCAGGACTGCCTTTGCTGTATCCCAAAGATTTTGAACAGTTGTGTTTTCATTTTCATTGGTTTCCATGAATTTTTTTTAATTCTCTTTTAATTTCCTGGTTGACCTATTCATTCTTTAGTAGGATGCTCTTTAACCTCCATGTATTTGAGTTCTTTCCGACTTGCCTCTTGTGATTGAGTTCTAGTTTCAAAACATTGTGGTCTGAAAATATTCAGGGAATGATCCCAGTCTTTTGGTACTGGTGGAGACCTGATTTGTGACCTAGGATGTGATCAATTCTGGAGGATGTTCCATGGGCACTAGAGAAGAATATGTGTTCTGTTGCTTTGGGATGGAATGTTCTGAATAGATCTGTGAAGTCCATGTGGTCCAGTGTGTCATTTAAAGTCTTTATTTCCTTGTTGATCTTTTGCTAGATGATCTGTCCATTTCAGTGAGGGGAGTGTTAAAGTCCCCCAGTATTATTGTATTGTTGTCCATGTGTTTCTTTGCTTTTGTTATTAATTGCCTTATGTAATTGACTGCTCCCATGTTAGGGGCATAGATATTTACAACTGTTAGCTCTTCTTGTTGGATAGACCCTTTAAGTAGGATATAGTGTCCTTCCTCATCTGTTATTATAGTCTTTGGTTTGAAATCTAATTTGTCTGATACAAGGATTGCCACCCCAGCTTTCTTTTGGTGTCCATTAGCATGGTAAATGGTTTTTCACCCCTTCTCTTTCAATCTGTGGGTTTCTTTGGGTCTATAATGAGTCTCTTGCCGACAATAATTCGACAGGTCTTGTTTTTTATCCAATCTAATAGCCTGTGTCTTTGATTGGGGCATTTGCCCATTTACATTCAGGGTAACTATTGAAAGATAGGAATTTAGTGCCATTGTATGGCCTGTAAGGTGACTATTACTGTATATTGTCTGTGTTCCTTTCGATCTATGTTGCTTTTAGGCTATCTCTTTTTTAGGGAACTCCTTTCAATATTTCTTGTAGGGCTGGGTTGGTTTTGCAAATTCCTTTAGTTTTTGTTTGTCCTGGAAGCTTTTTATCTCTCCTATTTTCAGTGACAGCCTAGCTGGATATAGTATTCTTGGCTGCTATTTTTCTCATTTAGTGCTCTGAAGATATCATGCCAGTCCTTTCTGGCCTGCCAGGTCTCGGTGGATAGGTCTGTTGCCAGTCTAATGTTTCTACCATTTTAGGTTACAGATCTCTTGTCCTGAGCTGCTTTCAGGATTTTCTCTTTGTCTCTGAGACTCGTAAGTTTTACTATTAGATGTCGGGGTGTTGACATATTTTTATTGATTTTGAGGGGGGGTTCTCTGTGCCTCCTGGATTTTGATACCTGTTTCCTTCCCCAAATTAAGGAAGTTCTGTGCTATAATTTGCTCCCGTATACCTCCTGCCCCTCTCTCTCTTTCCTCTTCTTCTGGGATCCCAATTATTCTAATGTTGTTTTGTCTTATGGTATCATTTATCTCTCAAATTCTGCCCTGGTTATCCAGTAGTTGTTTATCTCTCTTTTTCTCAGCTGCTTTATTTTCCATCATTTGGTTTTCTATATCACTAATTCTCTCTTCTGCCTCATTATCCTAGAAGTTAGAGCCTCCATTTTTGATTGCACCTCATTAATAGCCTTTTTGATTTTGACTTGGTTAGATTTTAGTTCTTTTATTTCTCCAGAAAGGGGTCTCTAATAACTTCCATGTTTTTCTTCAAACCCTGCTAGTATCTTTAAAATCGTCATTCTGAACTCATTTCCAACATCTTACTAATGTCCGTATTCATTAGGTCCCTGGCATTCGGTACTGCCTCTTGTTCTTTTTTTTGAGGTGATTTTTTTCCATCTTGTCATTTTGTCTAGAGGTTAATAGATGAATGAGAGAACAAAATGCTAATAGGGTACCAACATCCCCACAAAATATACACTAATCAAATCAGAAAAGATCTGCAACTGGGGGAAAAGAAAGGGAAAGAAAGAAAAAAGAGGGAAAAAAAAGATAAAAACAAGCAAAAACAAAACAAAACAGAAAATGATCAAATAAAGGGGCACCTGGGTGGCTCAGTTGGTTAGGCAACTGCCTTCGGCTCAGGTCATGATCCCAGGGTCCTGGGATCAAGCCCCGCATCGGGCTCCCTGCTCAGCGGGAAGCCTGCTTCTCCCTCTCCCACTCCCCCTGCTTGTGTTCCCTCTCTCTCTGTCTCTCTCTCTCTCTCTCTCTCTCTCTCTCTCTCTGTCAATTAAATAAATAAAATCTTTATAAAAAAAATGATCAAATATGGTTAGGCTGGTGCATAGATCAGTGCCACACACTAAATTCTGGGTGTATTTTGGTCTGTTAGAAGAAAGTGCCTCCCAAAATTTTAAAGAAAGGAAAACTTATATATGTACAAAAATAAGGGTTAATATGATGAAGGGATGGAATATGACTGTAAAGATGAAAATTGTAAAAGATTTTATAAAAGGAATTGATAAGTTGGTTGGAAAAAGAAAGGATTAAAAAAAAAGAGAGAATGTGATCAGGCAGGAGACTAGAACAAAGCCATACACTAGAGATTTAGGGTATATTTTGATCTGTTAGAAGAAACTATATCTCAAAATTTTAAAGGGAGAACAACTT
>NW_027397072.1:17753855-17754402 GCF_003265705.2 Callorhinus ursinus | reverse complement strand
ACTTGGTCGTGGTGAATAATCCTTTTAATGTACCGTTGGATCCTATTGGCTAACATTTTGGTGAGAATTTTTGCATCTATGTTCATCAAGGATATTATTCTGTAATTCTCCTTTTTGATAGGGTCTTTTTCTGGTTTGGGGATCAAGGTATGATGGACTCATAAAATGATTTTGGAAGTTTTCCTTCCATTTCTATTTTTGGAACAGTTTCAGAAGAATAAGTATTAATTCTTCTTTGAATGTTTGGTAGAATTCCCCTGGGAAGCCATGTGGCCTTCGGCTTTTGTTTGTTGGGAGATTTTTGATGACTGCTTCAATTTCCTTAGTGGTGATAGGTCTGTTCAGGTTTTCTATTTCTTCCTCGTTCAGTTTTGGTAGTTGATACATCTCTAAGAATGCATCCATTTCTTCCAGATAATCTAATTTGCTGGCATAGAGTTACTCAAAATATGTTCTTATAATTGTATTTCTTTGGTGTTGGTTGTGATCTCTCCTCTTTCATTCATGATTTTGTTGATTTGGGTCATTTCTCTCTCTCTTTTTTTTT
>NW_027397072.1:17750858-17753755 GCF_003265705.2 Callorhinus ursinus | reverse complement strand
CTCTCTTTTTTTTTTTTTTTTTTTTTTTTGATAAGTCTGGCCAAGGGTTTATCAATCTTGTTAATTCTTTCAAAGAACCAGATCCTAGTTTCATTGATCTGTTCTGTTCTTTTGGTTTCTATTTCATTGATTTCTGCTCTGATCTTTATTATTTCTCTTCTCCTGCTGGGTTTAGGCTTTATTTGCTGTTCTTTCTCCAGCTCCTGTAGGTGTAGGGTTAGGTTGTGTATTTGTGACCTTTCTTGTTTCTTGAGAAAGGCTTGTATTGCTATATATTTTCCTCTCAGGACTGCCTTTGCTGTATCCCAAAGATTTTGAACAGTTGTGTTTTCATTTTCATTGGTTTCCATGAATTTTTTTTAATTCTCTTTTAATTTCCTGGTTGACCTATTCATTCTTTAGTAGGATGCTCTTTAACCTCCATGTATTTGAGTTCTTTCCGACTTGCCTCTTGTGATTGAGTTCTAGTTTCAAAACATTGTGGTCTGAAAATATTCAGGGAATGATCCCAGTCTTTTGGTACTGGTGGAGACCTGATTTGTGACCTAGGATGTGATCAATTCTGGAGGATGTTCCATGGGCACTAGAGAAGAATATGTGTTCTGTTGCTTTGGGATGGAATGTTCTGAATAGATCTGTGAAGTCCATGTGGTCCAGTGTGTCATTTAAAGTCTTTATTTCCTTGTTGATCTTTTGCTAGATGATCTGTCCATTTCAGTGAGGGGAGTGTTAAAGTCCCCCAGTATTATTGTATTGTTGTCCATGTGTTTCTTTGCTTTTGTTATTAATTGCCTTATGTAATTGACTGCTCCCATGTTAGGGGCATAGATATTTACAACTGTTAGCTCTTCTTGTTGGATAGACCCTTTAAGTAGGATATAGTGTCCTTCCTCATCTGTTATTATAGTCTTTGGTTTGAAATCTAATTTGTCTGATACAAGGATTGCCACCCCAGCTTTCTTTTGGTGTCCATTAGCATGGTAAATGGTTTTTCACCCCTTCTCTTTCAATCTGTGGGTTTCTTTGGGTCTATAATGAGTCTCTTGCCGACAATAATTCGACAGGTCTTGTTTTTTATCCAATCTAATAGCCTGTGTCTTTGATTGGGGCATTTGCCCATTTACATTCAGGGTAACTATTGAAAGATAGGAATTTAGTGCCATTGTATGGCCTGTAAGGTGACTATTACTGTATATTGTCTGTGTTCCTTTCGATCTATGTTGCTTTTAGGCTATCTCTTTTTTAGGGAACTCCTTTCAATATTTCTTGTAGGGCTGGGTTGGTTTTGCAAATTCCTTTAGTTTTTGTTTGTCCTGGAAGCTTTTTATCTCTCCTATTTTCAGTGACAGCCTAGCTGGATATAGTATTCTTGGCTGCTATTTTTCTCATTTAGTGCTCTGAAGATATCATGCCAGTCCTTTCTGGCCTGCCAGGTCTCGGTGGATAGGTCTGTTGCCAGTCTAATGTTTCTACCATTTTAGGTTACAGATCTCTTGTCCTGAGCTGCTTTCAGGATTTTCTCTTTGTCTCTGAGACTCGTAAGTTTTACTATTAGATGTCGGGGTGTTGACATATTTTTATTGATTTTGAGGGGGGGTTCTCTGTGCCTCCTGGATTTTGATACCTGTTTCCTTCCCCAAATTAGGGAAGTTCTGTGCTATAATTTGCTCCCATATACCTCCTGCCCCTCTCTCTCTTTCCTCTTCTTCTGGGATCCCAATTATTCTAATGTTGTTTTGTCTTATGGTATCATTTATCTCTCAAATTCTGCCCTGGTTATCCAGTAGTTGTTTATCTCTCTTTTTCTCAGCTGCTTTATTTTCCATCATTTGGTTTTCTATATCACTAATTCTCTCTTCTGCCTCATTATCCTAGAAGTTAGAGCCTCCATTTTTGATTGCACCTCATTAATAGCCTTTTTGATTTCGACTTGGTTAGATTTTAGTTCTTTTATTTCTCCAGAAAGGGGTCTCTAATAACTTCCATGTTTTTCTTCAAACCCTGCTAGTATCTTTAAAATCGTCATTCTGAACTCATTTCCAACATCTTACTAATGTCCGTATTCATTAGGTCCCTGGCATTCGGTACTGCCTCTTGTTCTTTTTTTTGAGGTGATTTTTTTCCATCTTGTCATTTTGTCTAGAGGTTAATAGATGAATGAGAGAACAAAATGCTAACAGGGTACCAACATCCCCACAAAATATACACTAATCAAATCAGAAAAGATCTGCAACTGGGGGAAAAGAAAGGGAAAGAAAGAAAAAAGAGGGAAAAAAAAGATAAAAACAAGCAAAAACAAAACAAAACAGAAAATGATCAAATAAAGGGGCACCTGGGTGGCTCAGTTGGTTAGGCAACTGCCTTCGGCTCAGGTCATGATCCCAGGGTCCTGGGATCAAGCCCCGCATCGGGCTCCCTGCTCAGCGGGAAGCCTGCTTCTCCCTCTCCCACTCCCCCTGCTTGTGTTCCCTCTCTCTCTGTCTCTCTCTCTCTCTCTCTCTCTCTCTCTCTGTCAATTAAATAAATAAAATCTTTATAAAAAAAAATGATCAAATATGGTTAGGCTGGTGCATAGATCAGTGCCACACACTAAATTCTGGGTGTATTTTGGTCTGTTAGAAGAAAGTGCCTCCCAAAATTTTAAAGAAAGGAAAACTTATATATGTACAAAAATAAGGGTTAATATGATGAAGGGATGGAATATGACTGTAAAGATGAAAATTGTAAAAGATTTTATAAAAGGAATTGATAAGTTGGTTGGAAAAAGAAAGGATTAAAAAAAAAGAGAGAATGTGATCAGGCAGGAGACTAGAACAAAGCCATACACTAGAGATTTAGGGTATATTTTGATCTGTTAGAAGAAACTATATCTCAAAATTTTAAAGGGAGAACAACTT
>NW_027397072.1:17650744-17750758 GCF_003265705.2 Callorhinus ursinus | reverse complement strand
AGCCATGAATTCTATGTGCAGTATTCCCCTAGCGCAGGAGTTCTGCCATTCTCATTAATCGATAAACTTGGTCTTGGCTGGCTATTCTTGCTGATCTTCTGGGGGAGGGGCCTGGTTCCCAAGTGTCTTTGCCGGAGGTGGAATTGCCCCGCCCTTGTCAGTCAGAGCTAAGTAATCTGCTCGGGTTTGCTCTCGGGAGCTTTAGTTCCCTGCAAGCTTTCCATACAGGGTTGGAGGAGGACAGTGAAAATGGCGGCCTCCCAATCTCCGCCCGGAGGAGCCAGAACTCGGGGCCCTGCTCCTCAGTGCGCCCCCAGAGAAAAGCAGTCAGTCACTCCCGTCTCCCTGGTCTCCGGCCGCACTCCGTCCTCACCTGGCCTGTGACCAAGCATTTCTGTCTCTGGCACCCGACCCCATGTGGAGTCTCCAAACCCAGCAGATCCCTGCGGTGCGCTCCCGCGCTGCTCCTCCCAGGGGAGGAAGGGGAGTCTCCCCGGCTCTGCCGCTTGTTGGGACCCTGCTGGAGGAGCCGTGGCCCGACTGGCCCGCGGATCACAGTTTATGGCAACCCCAAGCTGAGAGCCCGCGTCTCAGCTCCATCTCTGCAGCCGGCTTCCCCGCTCCGATCCCTGGGAGCTCTGCTGCACTCAGGCACCCCCGGTCTTCCTGTGACCCCCGAGGGTCCTGAGACCACACTGTCCCTCGAGGGTTCCACCCCCAGCTTAGCCACTGGAGTGACGTCCCTCAGAGGAGCGAACTTCTAAAAGTTCCGATTTTGTGCTCCGCGGCTCTATCACTTGCCAGAAGCGGCCGATGGAGGCCCCTCCCCCGCCGTCTATCCTCCCAAATATCGCCTCGGATTCACTTCTCCGCACGTCTTACCTTCCAGTAAGTGGTCGCTTCTCTGTTCAGAGAGTTGTTGCTATTCTTTTCTTCAATCTCCTATTGAGTTCGTAGGTGTTCAGAATGGTTTGATCCCTATCCAGATGAATTCCTGGGACCAGATGAAATCCAGGTCTCCTACTCCTCTGCCATCTTGCTCCAGCAGTTTTCTGTAGTTTTGATTTTTATTTCCCTACTGGTAAGTAACAATGAGCATATTTTCTTGTGTCTGTTGATTTTCTGTATGTCTTTGGAGAAATGTCTATTCATGTCTTGGGCCAGTTTTTAATTAGATTACTCATTTTTGGGGTGTTGAGTTTTATAAGTTCTTTATATATTTTGGATAATAATCCTTTGTCAGATATGTCATTTGCAAATATCTTCTCCCATTCAGTAGATTGCCTTTTAGTTTTGTTGGCTGTTTTCTTTGCTGTGCAGAAGCTTTTTATTTTGATGTAGTCCTAATTATTTATTTTTTGCTTTTGTTCCCTTGCCTGAGGAGTTAGATCTAGAAAAAAAGTTACTATGGCTAATGTCACAGAAGTTACTTCTTGTGTTCTCTTCTAGGATTTTTATGGTTTCAGGTCTCACATTTAGGTCTTCAATCTACTTTGAATTTATTTTTGTGTATGGTGTAAGAAAGTGGTTCAGTTTCATTCTTTTGCATATTGCTGTCCAGTTTCCCAGTACCATTTGTTGAAGCCTATCTTTTTCCCATTTGATATTCTTTCCTGCTTTGTCAAAGATTAATAGACCATATAACTGCGGGCTCATATTTGGGTTTTGTATTCTGTTCCATTGATCTGTGTGTCTATTTTTGTGCCAGTACCATACCGTTTTGATGACTAAAGCTTTGTATGTAACTTGAAGCCTGTAATTGTGAGGCCTCCAGCTTTTCTTTTCTTTCCCAAGGGTGCTTTGACTATTCTGGGTCTCTTGTGGTCCCATACAAATTTTAGAACTGTTTGTTCTAGTTCTGTGAAAAATGCTTTTGTTATTTTGATAGGGATTACATTAAATGTGTAGATTGCTTTGGGTAGTATAGACATTTTAACAATATTTTTTCTTCCAATCCATGGGCATGGAATGTCTTTTCATTTCTTTGTGTCATCTTCAATTTCTTTCATCAATGTTTTATAGTTTGTAGAGTACAAGACTCTAATAATTTTTGGTGCAATTGTATGTGAGACTGATTGCTTGATTTCTCTTTCTGTTGCTTCATTATTGGTGTATAGAAATGCAAGAGATTTCTTTATGTTGATTTTGTATCCTACAACTTTCCTGAATTCATTTATCAGTTTGAACAGATTTCTGGTGGACTCTTTCAGTTTTTCTATACATAGTATCATGTCATCTGCAAATAGTGGAAGTTTTCCTTCTTCCTTACTGATTTGGATGTCTTTTATTTCTTTTTGTCATCTGATTGCTATGGGACTTCTAGTACTGTGTTGAATGAAAGTGGTGAGAGTGGACATCCTTGACCTTGACCTTGACCATTCCTGACCTTAGGGGAAATGCTCTCAGTTTTTCCCTATTAAGGATGATGTTAACTGTGGGGTTTTTATATATGGCCTTTATTATGTTGAGGTATGTTCCCTCTAACCCTACTTTGTTGAGGATTTTATCATGAATGGATGCTGCATTTTGTCAAATGCTTTTTCTGTATCTATTGAATGATTATATGGTTATCTTTTCTCTTATTGATGTGATGTATCATGTTGATTGGTTTTTGAAAATTCAACCACATTTGCAACCCAGGAAAAAATCCCACTTGATCATGGTGAAAGAGGTTTTTATGTATTGTTGGATTCAGTTTGCTAGTATTTTGAGGAGGATTTTTGCATCCTTGTTCATCAGAGATACTAGCCTGTAGTTCTTTTTCTTTGTGGTATCTTTTTTTAAAGATTATTTATTAGAGAGAGCAAGAGAGCACAAGCAGGGGGTAGGGGCAGAGGGAGAGGGAGAAACAGGCCCCCTCTCTGAGCAGGGAGCCCAACATGGGGCTCAATCCCAGGATCCCGTGATCATGACCTGAGCTAAAAGCAGAAACTTAACCGATTGAGCCACCAGGCACCCCTCTTTGTGGAATCTTTATCTGGCTTTGTTGTCAGGGTAATGCTGGCCTCATAGAATTACTTCAGAAGTTTTCCTTCCTTTTCTAATTTTTGGAATAGTTTGAGAAGAATAGGCGTTAACTCTTCTTTAAATGTTTGATAGAATTCACCAGTGAGCCATAAGATCCTGGACTTTTTCTTGTTGGGAATTTTTTGTTTGTTTTGCTTTGTTTTTATTACTGATTCAATTTCTTTGCTGGTTATTGGCATATTCAAATTTTGAATTTCTTCCTGTTTCAGTTTTGTTAGATTATAGATTTCTAGGAATTATCCATTTCTTCTAGGTTGTCCAATTTGTTGGCATATAATTTTTCATAATATTCTCTTATAATCATTTGTATTTCTGTGCTGTTTGTTATTTCTCCTTTTTCATTTGTGATTTTATTTACTTATGTCCTTTTTCTGTTTTTCTTGGTAAGTCTGGCTATTGGTTTATCAATTTCATTGATTTTTTTTAATAATCAACTAGTTTCATTGATCTGTTCTATTGTTTGTTTGTTTTGCTTGTGTTTGTTTTTGTTTTGTGTGTCTTTATATTTTATTTATGTTCTAATCCTTTTTATTACCTTCCTTCTGATTGCTTTAGTCTCCATTTGTTGTTGTTTTTCTGGCTTCTTTAGGTATAAGTCTAGGTTGTTTATCTGAGATTGTTCTTGCTTCCTGAGGTAGGCCTGTATTGCTATAACTTTCCCTTTTAGAACGGCTTTTGCTGCATCTCAAAGGTTTTGAATCATTGTGCTTTCACTTTCATTTCTTTCCATGTGCTTTTTAATTTTTTCTTTAATTTCCTGGTTGAACTATTCATTGTTTAATAGCATATTATTTAACCTCTATATATTTGTGGTCTTTCTAGATTTATTCTTGTGGTTGACTTCTAGTTTTCTAGTTTTATAGTATTGTGATCAGAAAAGATGCATGCTTTGGGGAAAAAAAGATGCATGGTGTGATTTTGATCTTGAATTTGTTGAGATTTGTGGCATAATATGTGATCTATGCTGGAGAATGTTCCATGTGCACTTGAAAAGAATGTGCATTCTGCTGTTTTAGATTAGAATGTTCTGAATATATATGTTGCATCCAACTGGTCTAGTGTGTCATTCAAGGCCACTCTTTCCTTCTTTATTTTCTGTTTAGATGATCTGTCCATTGATATAAGTGGGGTGTCAAAGTCCCCTACTATTATTTTTATTATCAATTAGCTTTTAATTAATTGTTTTAGATATTTTGGTGCTATCATGTTGGGTGCATAAATATTTACAAGTGTTATTATCTTCTTTTTGGATTGTCCCCTTTATAAGCATATACCTTTTTTTTGTCTCTTTTTATAGTCCATTTTAAAGTCTAGTTTGTCTGATATAAATATTCTACTCTGACTTTCTTTTGAAAGCCCACTTGTGTGATAAATGTTTCTCTACCCCATCACTTTTGATATCCAGGTGTCTTCAGGTCCAAAATGAGTCCACTTGTAGGCAGCATATACATAGGTCTCGTTTGTTTGTTTGTTTGTTTTATCCATTCTGTTACCCTATGTCTTTTGATTGGAGCACTGAGTCCATTTACATTCAAAGTAATTATTGATAGATATGTATTTATTGCCATTTTATTACTTGTTTTATGGTTGTTTCTGAAGATTTCTCTGATCCTTTCTTGTTGTCCTGTAATGCTCTGCCACATAGTGTCCTGTTCCCCAGGGCCTGGCACTTTCAGGAGCGTTTCCGAAGTGTGCTACATGTGCTCTGCTCTTTTGTCCTAGGAGGGGTCACTTCTGTACTGTGGTATTTAAAAAAAAATGTTTAAGAATTATTTACAAAGTGGAAATAATATGTTGCAATAATGTCTTAGTTTGCTATTTGCTTCATAAATTTATTTTTGTTTTTGGCCTATACATTGTATATGGTACATATAATAATCATTGTATGATGCCATCAATGAATTTGTTCATTTATCTTTAAAATTAGTTTTAATTAAACAATCAAAATTGATCTTCCTCACTGTAAAATATTGAAAAACAAAAAGCAGAAGTTTATCTTGATTTTTACATAATCCCATTGCCACCCCCTAAAATCTTTTCATTAACCTTTGTGTATCATTGCAGACATGATCTATGTATTTAATTATCTACATATACATGTAATAGTACACATTCCCTTATTTTACATTAACAAAACTGCAATTATGTTTTAGTGAACTACATGTCTTGAATATCTGTTGGCTGATTTATACTTTGAAAATCTATCTTCTACACACACACACATGCATAGGTGACTCTAGCCAAATTTTTGGAAGGATATCTTTATTTTCTACATCAATTCTTTGATATAGATAATATATATGGTATATATATATTAATGGATTGCATTCAAATCTAACTTTATCATTTCCTATGTGTTTAACTAGTCTCCTGAAATCATATTCTGAATAATTAATTAGTTCCCCATTGGTGTATGTTGCTTTATCATCATTAGACCCTAATAAATTCTATAGTGGCATTTAAGGCTAACTAGTCTATTCAATTAGCATATATTCTTACACCAATTCAACCATCTTTTGGTTGTTGTAATTTTATAGTTACATATCCATTAAAACTTGGGTAATTTTTTGCCACTTATCATGACTTTCTGTTTCAACATTATCTATGTTTCCTTTTATTTATTTATTTATTTATTTATTTATTTATTTATTTATTTATTTTTATTATGTTATGTTAATCACCATACCATACATCATTGGTTTTTGATGTAGTGTTACATGATTCATTGTTTACATATAATACCCTATGTTTCCTTTTAATCAAACTTTCAAATAACTTTTTCATGCCTCCCCTGCTTTTGCCAGAAAGAATGAAACAACCTAATTTAAATCTTTATCAGGAGACGAACCATGAGAGACTATGGACTCTGAGAAACAAACTGAAGGTTCTAGAGGGGAGGGGTGTGGAGGGATGGGTTAGCCTGGTGATGGGTACTAAAAGAGGGCACGTACTGAATGGAGCACTGGGTGTCATATGCACACAATGAATCATGGAACACTACATCAAAAATTAATGATGTAATGTATGGTGATTAACATAACATAAACAAAAAAGAATTATGTTAAAACTACAAACTGATTTAGGGAGACAGAACACTTTTAAAATATTTTATATTCCTATCTAGAAACATGGTATTTCTCATCTTTTTTATGCCTAGTAGTTTTGGTTTTTGTTTAATTTCTATAAGTTCTACATCTTTCTTAGCAAGGTGTTCCGTGTAGTCTATGTTTTTTTGCTCTCATGAATAGCACATTTTCCCATGGTATCTACCAATTTGTTATTTCTGGTGCATTATAAAGGTTTTGACTCACTTTATATCTTGAGTCATATTTCAGTTAATTATCTTGCGTTTCCACAGAAGCTGCTCATAAATATTGCTATTTCTCTTCTTATTACCAATAGCTACAGATTTATGTTTCCTGTTGTCTTAACTTGGTCGGTGTTTTAAAATGATAAGAGATAACCAGAGGGATAGTAGGAACTTTGTCATAATCTTCATTTAAGTAAAAATGCTTTTTATAGTATTTTCCAGTAACTATAATATTAACTTTAATTGATAATTCATAGTGTTTGTTATAATAGATGTCATATTGAACAAAATCATTTATGCTTACTTTTTAATAATTAATTTCCTAATATCAACAATGAAATAAATTCTTGGTTAAAATTCTTCTACTAATATACTATTTGTCAATAATTTATTTAGAGTTTTTGAGACTGCATTCATAAATTTTATTAGTCTACAATTATGGGTAATATTATTCATGGTTTCCTTCTCAAGGTGATATTTGTACCACAAAATAATTTGATAATCTTTCTGTATTTTTCCAAGTGATGAAATATTTGACATGACATTGGAATTTATTAATAATCTAAATAAAATCCATAGTAAAACTCAGACCCTGGTAAGCCTTTGGTTATTTTTTATTCTTTCCAGTAGCTATTAGACATTTTGTTTTCTAAGATTTCTTGAATCACTTTTCATCAGTTAAAAATGTCCTGTAAAAGTATCTTTTTCATTAAGGTTTTGAATTTGTTGATGTAGCTTTTTATTTATTTATTTTTTAAGATTTATTTATTTATTTTGGAGAGAGACAGCAGGAGCTGGGAGAGAAGCAGAGGGACAGGGAATCCTTAAGCTGATTCCCTGCTGAGCACAGAGCCCTGTGCAGGGCTCAATCCCAGGACCCTAAGATCATGACCTGAGCTGAAATCAAGAGTTGGCTGCCCAACCAACTGAACCACCCAGGCACCCCTGGTGTAGTTTTTTAAATAAAAATTCCTTACCCTTTTAATGACCACTCCGTTGAAATCCTTTTCATTGTAATGCTATATATTTATGTAATGCTGTATATTTTGCTTTTTTTCATAATTAAAACAAGCTATTTGCCTATTAATTATATTCTTTATTACTCCAAAGAGTAATTCATCAAATTTATTTTTCAGATGTCCTTTTTGAATATAATCAAATCAACTAATTTTGATTTTTTTTCTGCTGTCCTTAGACGTGTTATTTTATAGACATTGAAAGTTTAGCTTATTGCTGTTTCTTAGTGAATAATGAAATCAGGTAGGAGCATACATTTGTCTCTAGCAGAACTCTGGATACATTCTACAAATTTTTATAAAAATAATTGTTGCTGCAGGTTTTCTCCCTCTAATTTTTTGAAAATAAATCTGTTTTTATTTTGTTTTCATCTTTCAGTGTTGTACTTCAATGGCTTTGATATCAGAGAATCTTGTATGTTTACTTTCATATTTTTATAATACTTTAGCGTTTAATTTGTGGTCTGTGATGTTTAAAATAACTATTTCATCAGATCTTAAAAAGATACACCCTGTATTTGTAGGATATATATTTCTGTAATTAATTTTAATTGGACTTTATTAATAATTGTGTTCTGTGTTTAAAGAGGCAAAGTTTGAAAATATTTTATTCTTTCCTAGTTTTTATAAATTTATTTCTTTTAAACTACTTATCCATTAAAAAGCTGAATGTTTCTGTCAATTTAGACTTGTATTCATAATAGCCTTTATTTTATATATTTGAGGAAAAATTATTCCTGCATAGATATTTAGCTTCATTATGGAATTATTGTTATTTTTCAGTGGAAAATTCCTCTTTATCTAATGTAATCTTACGGTTAAAAATACATTGATAAATTTTGTCTTATTTCTGTCATATTGTTTTATAATTTTAAGATTACACTTGTGCTATGTGTCCTCTTTCTTCTACATATATTATTTAAAATTACTAGTGATTATTACAAATTAGACATTTTAAAAATAGAACTGTAAAGATAATTTGATTTACAAAACCTCATCCCTAATGTTAATTTCTAAAATTATAAGAGTCATGAATTAAATACTGCCTTTTGTATTCATCATTTCAGGTAAGTCACCTTTGTCGTTCGTATTTCATTTTGAGGTTTTAGATACAAATCACTGTTCATAAAGGATGACTTACCATTTAAGAATAAATTTAATATTTGAATTCTACTTTGTTGACAAAATTTAAATAATTACAAATACAGTTTATCTGTTTCTAATATTTGGCTAAGCTTTTTATATCATGGCTATACTAAGTTATTAGTTTTATTTTTTTTTTCTGTCATGTCTGGGATGATTAGCACTTTTTTAGTTGAAAACATGGGATTATAGTACCTTCCCTTGCATGTCTAAGGATGGTTATTTATTGGGTACATACTCATTTTCCTGAACCTTTTTCCTTAAGTTCCTATAGACATTGCTCCATTAATTTTTGCTTGTTCATTTGTCTCTGAGGTGCTGGCTTGTTTGTTTTGGCATTTTACATTGCACAGGGGAAATCTGAGGCCAGCTTGGGTTTTATTTAATGAAGCTATCTTTGTTTTACGCCTGAATCTTTTTTTTTTTTACCACTTTTTGTTACAAACAAGAAGATGTCTTTTTTAACTAGACAAAATTGGTCTTTCCATTGTAATTTTTTGTCTATTATATACCTCTTTCTTCATTTTTTTCTCTCTATATACCGATTTTTCAAAGGTTGGATCTCACCTCTTCTATATAACATATTCTTTGTAGCTATTTTCTGTTTCTCTTTTGAATTAGTGGAGAGGTTTTGAATCTCATCCTCTGCATAATTCAGTTTCTTGGAGGGTTACTTCTGGTAATCAATTCCTCTGATTTCTACTAATGAACCTTCTTTTAGAAGCAGAGTTTCTCAACCCCAGAAGTATTGGTGGCATTTGAGCCAGATGACTCTTTGATGTGAAAGACTGTCATGTGCATTGTACAATATTTAGCAGCTTTCCTAGCCATGAGATAACCAGTTCTATCCTTTAAGTCGTGACTATCAAAAATGTCACCAGACATTGCTAAATATTCCCTGGGGGAGACAGGTGCAAAATCACTCAGTTGAGAATCACTTCTTTACAGTTTAACATGTTTTTATATCTTGCTTTCTCTTTGTATCAGTCTTTACGTTAGTGCTTTACCTATAAATCCTTGGTTTGGTGCTTTAATCACCTGTTTGTTTGTTTTTGCCTAGCCAGTATTTCTATGGTGGACTTTTCTTAGGCTACAAGGTCTGCTTCCTCCCATAGTATGGTAAGGAGACATGTTTAATCTGTAATTCTTTTTGTAATTCTTAATTCATGTGTAATATATTCAAGAGAGCAACCATAGCATCAAGTACTTTAAGATTTTTCTAGGGCGTGCCTGGGGGGCTCAGTCAGTTAGGCATTCGACTCTTGATTTCAGCTTGGGGTCATGGGATTGAGCCCTGCATTGGTCTCTGTGTTCAGCACGGAGTCTGATTGTCCCTCTCTCTCTCTCTGCTCCTCACCGCCACCCAACTCAAATAAATAAATAAATAAATAAAATCTTTAAAAAATAAAAAAATAAAATTAAAAAAGATTTTTCTAGAAACAGCTCTTGCTTTGCATTGTTAGCAAGGGGAAACAGGATAATATGCACCAAGCGATGCATGCCCTGCTTTTCAGATCACGATCTACCCTGTGTACCATCAATCCAATTGGAAATTATATAATCTCTATTTCCTCGCCCTCCCTCTGCCTCCTCTCTCTTTTTCTTTTTCTCATCTTTCTTCCCTCCTTGTGTGTGTGGGAGACGGTGGCAGGAAGAACCATAATAATATTCGATAGATGATAAACAAACAAGAATGGCTATTGAATACTTATGTGTGCTCTTGGGCTAACTATGCCATGTGTACTGCCTTAAGCATCACAATTCTTTGAAATAGGTACTGTTATTATCCCCATTTTGCAGATGATAAAATTAATAGCGTAAGTAAAATGCCTAAGCTAGTAAGTGGTGGAGCTAAGGTTTAATTCAGGTTCTGCTGACCTCAGATACTACCCACCACATTATTCTGCACAATGATTTATTTATTTTTTTTGGTCCAGGAAATAGTCACCATGACATGGAGGTGGTGTAGAAGTGAGGATGAGTAGCTGCTTAGTTTTCTACTTAAATAATTTTCTCTGACCTCGAGCAAGGATAAGACAATGCAATGAGTCAAAAACTTTTGTTACTACTTCCTGGCTGGATGAATGTTTTAATTCAAGTGGCAGACCATTTTCCCCATACGAAATGTATAGTCTCATAATCTGTGATTATCATTGCCATATTTTGGCCTGAGTTCTCGTTTGCCCCCAAATCCCAGGGGTTTTTAAGGTTTTTCTAAATTATATGATTCTGTTTTTTTTTTTTTTTATGGGATCTTAGAAGAGACTATTAGTCATTGATAGCATGAATGTTAAGATTTTAACTAGAAATTTTAAAAGTGTTTTTATTAATCTTTTTGAGTACTAACAAGAATATTAGTGGTCCATCAAATAAATATATGTATATTTATGTATTAAATTAACTTTAAAAATTAAACAGGTTATTTTAATTAAGCAACAAATCGTTTTTAAAAAGGGCCTAGAACAATGTTGGAGTACTTCTCAGAAATCTAGGTGGGAAATTCTGGTTTCTGAGACTTTTACATTGTCATGGGGCAGCCTTTATATCCTACTTTGGCTCGAGAGTTATAAATACACATGGGAAACTGAATGAAGATTTTCAACTTCTCATCCTCTGACTGACATTTTTATTTGAAAATGTCTCTTATTTTTAACAAGATACTCAACTTGGAAAAAATAATTCTTCAAGTTTGTATCCATACAATAGACTTATATTTTTCCAGAGAATAAAATCCTTCACAGAATAGCCGTAAAGGAAGCACCTGTGTTGTAGTGGGATAGATAAACTGAATCCCAATTCTGGAAAGCTGATTTTTCATTCCATGGCAAAGGTTAAAGTCAGTGCATAACTCTGCACCTGAGCTACCTACCAGGACAGATATAACACCAGAAACTCAAATGGAACTTATGCCCTGTCTACACACACACACACACACACACACACACACACACACACACACACCCCAAAATCGTGTTTGATTCCATTTAGTCTCTAGGATATCCAATACCCATTACCTCTTTGTCGTGGTTAATGAAACCTTGGTTTTGTTCGGAATAGCAACATGTTCAGCTCAGACTATAGACTAAAATTAGTCTAAAGTAGTCTTAATGGGCCATATGGAACATTTCTGACCAATGAGCTCTATGGAGAACTCACTGGGATTCATTTCTGGGAAAACATTCCTTTCCCAATCCTGACAGAAGAAGACAGACACTATGAGTATATTTCTGTGTCCTCCCTCCGCACCTTTTTCATGAGGTCTGGTGCTTGCACACCCATCTTGTATCTATGAGTCAAAAAAAATTAATTAATAAAAAGATAAGAGTATAAGAGCTATCACTGAGTTTGATGGAATGGAAGGATAGGAGAAATCTTGGTTCTACCCTGAGCAGCTATGCCAGCTGCTCACGTTCAAACCTCTCACGTTCCAGCATCTCACGTTCAAACCTCTTGTTATGTAGGAGTAACGAAGTCTTGCGTTAAAGGCCTATAAGTCAGATTCACTTTACTTGTGGCAAAACAAATTCTGAACTGGTACCATTCCAAGGAATTCTTCTCTACCTTACTTTTGAATTTTGGGAATGACCTTTACATATAAGAGTGGAGGATTAAGAGAGAAAATTTGAAGACAGTTATAGTTATTTTCTAGACCATGGAGACTTTATGAGGAAAGTTTACCCTTCCTCACTCTCACAATCAATAATCTTTAGAATATACAGTTGATTGTCATTATTCATTGTAGTTATATTCTATAAAGTTCCCGAGGAACACTGAATTTCTAAATACTGAACCAGTGCCCCTGAAGGAAATAGACGGATGTAGATATAGATATCTCATATATTATAATCTTAAATATTAAACACTTGATTCTGGTAGATTCTATTTTCTTTATTTTACAAAAGAATAAATTAAGTTTAGAAATTTTAAGGGACTTGCCTGAGACTGCTTCATTAACAAGAACCAGTGCTAGATTCAAACGCCATTCAGTTGGACTCACAGCTTGCACCACAATGCACTGCCCCCAACCTTCTCCATCCTCTGGTCATCTCTAAAGCTGAAGCAAGGAGGCATAGTGTTGCCTTGGTTGATCTCATCTCAGAACACAGGGGAGGGGAACAAGGGTACTCACATTTTTCACTATTCTATGCAGGTCTGCAAATGACTGCAAAACCATGAGTACTGATCTGGGGCTTACAAATAACAATTTTTTGTTTGTTTGTTTTAAAGTTTTGTTGTAGGCTTTGCTGCTGGATACAAAATAAAAGGCATGCAACAGTCACAAGTAGAGCAGTACATACAAAGCCTAGGCTATAAAAGCCATTTCAAAATACAAACTCATTTTATGAAATATATTGTGTCAGAGGTGCCCACATTAATACCTTGTCTATAAAATGATAACATTTCCCTTGTAAAGCAAACCAAACCCATCCATTACCTAGTAACTAGTCTACCTAGTCTGTTCTGTACCACCCAGTTAGTCACAACTCACTTCTGTCCCTTCACAAACATACAGGAACTGGGAGGTAGGTAACCTAGAAGGTCCATCCTACACAGTCACCATGCAGTCAGCCTGGATCCAGTGCTGGCTACCTGTGCCCCACAAGCACACTTCCCCATCAATAGTATTACACATATCCCTTAAACAAATATGAACATGAACATGCTGACAAGACCCCAAAGAATCTGCACACCTGCTCAGTCTGCTCGCTGATGGGCATTTCATTTTAGCAAGTGGGTGAATTGCAAATACAGAATCCCTAAATAATGAGAATCCATGTAACTGTATTTTTTTCTTTTCTTATTACAATTTCCTTTTCTCACTAAGAAGTAAAATCTTGTTACACCCATTTTAAATACCTCTGCTGACAGCTATTGCTATCAAAGTGTAAGCTGACTTCCAACCTTTGCTTCTCTTCATGAATGATTTCTTGTATTTCCTTTAGCCTCTGTGCATGGGCACATGAACATAGGTGCTCATACACATATAGCCATATAATAGCCATGCCATATCGTGTTCTCTAATTCATACAAGTGCCATTCGATTATTCCCTAGCCCAATTCACAAAGTAGCAAGCATATGGGAGTCAGTATCTCCTAAACCAAAAATGGAGTAAAAATGAAACATTGTAAGGATTCTTTCTGGGGAGATGGAAATGTTCTAAAATTAGTTTGTAGTAATCATTGCACCACTTTATAAATATATTAAACATTATTGATTTGTACACTTTAAGTGGGAGGATTGTATGCTATGTAAATTATATCTCAATGAATCTGTTAATAAAAACAAAGTGATGCATCAGCTACACATGCACAGGCCTGCAAAACAATGGGGAATATACTGTCACTGCTCAGGAATTTACACTCGCTAGGGATTTTCTATGTACAGTTGTGACGTTCTTGGGAGCCTTTATTATTCACCTGTCACAAGAAAGCTGCAAAACTCCATGTGCTTGCATGGGTTGGAAATGTCTATTAACTTGTCAGTAAATGAAAAGGGTGAAGGGTTTTCATCTCTGCAGATGAATTGGAACAGGTGCAACGTGTCTCCAAGATCGCTAATTAAAACTACTCAGGACTTGTATTTATTTTACATGAAAAGAGTTTTACACATGTTTGAAAACTGTATGGAAATACAGCTTTTAAAAATTTGACTATAGAGTCAAGCTTTATTTCTGCTTTACATCACTTAATGAATGGAACCCTCACTAGGGCATTTCTCATTTTTGGATTAATATACAGGTTTTATATTCCACATACCAATGTAGCAAATCTAAGCTGTATTTATCAGCAAGAGGATTTTAGTTAGTGTGGGCATAAATATATGCTTTCAATTTGTACCATTTGTATTTGAATCCATGGAATGACACTAATATATTTTTATACATAACTTTGGAGAGTCTGAGGCTCTTGTCCTTCCAAATTGTGCATATTTCTTTGTTTGTAGCTCAAGGAAAGAGACATACAGTACATGGGGAAAGAAAAGAACAATGAGATGGATCTATATTATAAATTTTTGAAAAAAGTCTGAATCTAAGTATAAGAAAACCTGTATTTGAAGAACTTAAACAAAATTTTAAACAAGACCAATTCCAAGGTCTTTAGTATAAAGATATTTTATTGTACAACAGCTGTTCCAATGCCAGGACCCTCCACACCTGCCCGTTATCTGGCTATAAGCCTATCTGTTCCTTAGATACTTAATCTCTTAAGGCCTAGCTCAAATGTCACTTCCTTCACAAAGCTTCAGGAGATCTCTTTAGCTGTAATCAATATTTCCTTCTTCTATCCTCCCCTACGACTGTGCACCTCGAGTATATATATTATATGGCATAGAGGAGGGGGTGTGGAGAAAGCAGCAAGTGGAGAGATGGTAGTTTTGTGATGAAGGTTTGGATTCTGCAACCAGAGTCAGAGTATCTGGGATGAAAGCCTAGTCTTATCCCTTACTAGCTCTGTAACCTTGGAGAAGATTCTTTAAATTTCTTGTCTACCGAATTAGAGTTATAATGGTACTTGCCTTACCTAGCTTTGTTGGGAGGGTTAAATGGGAGAAGCCAAGTAAAATGCTTTGAATTGTGCCTGGTAGAATGTAATTGCTCCAGAAACAATGGTTGTTGATATTATTTATCAGGAAGGCAGTTTAACATAGTTAAAAAAATGAAAAAGGAAAATTGGATTGAGTCCTGACTCAACAAGTTGCTAGCCTTGTGATCTGGAAAATCAGTTAACTATTTGTTAATTCCCTCATCGATAAGGTTATTTATATATATGGATGATAAGGCTCCAACACAATGGAGTGTGTGAACGTGTTTTACAAGTGATACAGCACTGTTCAAGTATTAGACATTATTTGGAGGTAATTAGGTCTTAAAAAATCTGTAGTCAATTAGACCAGGACTTAAATTCAGGAATTGTCCTTCACTTTGTTTCTTCATAAATTACTTATCTCTGTGCAACAGTTTCTTAATATCAGTGAAGATTGGATTGTTATTGAAAGCATTAAATTAAACAGTATTTTAGGTACTGGACCCACCATGGTGTATGTAGCAGGAATCAAATTGCACAATGTCATTTCTTAGCACAATTTGTTTTGTTATTTGTACATATGTCTCTCCAGTCTCCTGGACTAAATAGTGCTCTGTTTTGCACATTTAAAGCCCCTTGAACAAACCCACACAACATAGGAAGATTTCAGCCAAGTCTTGAGTTGCTGGACAAAAATAGCTTACCTTCCAGGCCTTAGACAGAAAACCAATAGATTCGGGATAGGTTTCCTTTGTCATACCTAAGGTTTTTTGAACAGAAAATGAAATGAATCAACAAATACAAAAGTACTCTGACCAATTCCAAGGTCTTTAGTATAAAGATATTTTATTGTACAACAGCTGTTCCAATGCCAGGACCCTCCACACCTGTCCGTTATCTGGCTTGCCCTGCATTTTTCTTTAGCCTAGCTACTAGCTGGAGTGAATAGAATCTCCTGGCATTGTGTGGGTCATGGCAGGAATGAGCAGTCAGCCTCCTTATTTATTTTGAAGAAAGCAGGCCAACTTGAAGAATTATATTGTTACTTTAGTGTAACCACCAGTCCACTAGCTTTTAGGGGGTCTTGAGCTTATCAGTGCTTCTCCCTTTTCTTGCTACTTAGCCCCAGTGGTAGAGAAGCAGTGGAAGGTACAAGGTCCAGCCTTGCCTGAAATGGTTCCTACCTGGCTAGATAGATTCTGTCTGGTGCCTGCCTGCATTTAGCAGGCTTAAGAAACAGTGTGGCATGTGGAAAGGAAGATCATAGGGGTGGTGGTTTGGTTGTGGAGAGGAATAAGGATAAATATGCAAATCATTTATCAGAAAAATATTTAGTTTTTCTACATAATTTTCATGATACTAGGCAGTAACTGAGAAGTCTAGACTGGCAATGGAAGATTCCTGGGCCCAACGCAAAGTAACCACGGGTGGCTTCCTCTAGGTAGCTCTGCAAAACCAAGCATCATTTTTGTCTGTCTTTCTGGCATCTGTCCCATGGTTACTCTTCTAAACCCTTTACCGTGCCAGATCTGCCAGTTACCTACAGCCCCCAACACTTAGCTAAAATGTAAAACAAATAGAAGGCTTAGCAAACAGTAGCAAAATAATTCAGTGGCAGTGGCTCTCTGTGACACTGGCTGGTGTCCACAGAAAGAACGATGAAGTAAGAGTCAGAAAGAAAAAAAAAAAAGAGAGAAGGACAAGAAAAACTGTCCCACTTAGTGATATGTAAGAAGCATGGGATGAATTCAGATTCAACTGGTCAACCCACATCTTTCCAGAAGAAGAGACCTGGACCATTTTCAAGTTCTGTTTATGCGCCCACAGGAAGCAGGGTTATAAATATCCCCTGATGCACCATTGGAGCAGCTGGCCAGTCCCAGGGACTTTCAAACATTAAACATTAATTTCCCCACCTTCTGGCTCTTCCTGTTCTGTGTCCTCTCCTTGTGTTTGTGTTCTGCCTCTTTCTCTCAAGGCAAAATGAAACTGGGTTCTGAGTTGCACTGTGGAAAGACAAAAGAGTTTCTGCAGCTTGCAGCTAATTCCAACCGGGGAAGCAGCACAGACTTCAGGTGCTGAGGGAAGCCATCTGTAGCTCTTGAGGCGACAGAACTGGGCTGAGAATGAATGCTTTCTGGCTGCTCTGCCTCCAGCTGGAAAGACCACTGAGGAAGCCCATCTTGCAGCACTGCCTGCAGAATTGTCTTTATCCATCCCATCTGCTGTTTCCCAGTAATGGAGAGCTGCCTGAAATGTCCCAGAAACTGAAGGAAGGGCTGCCAGGCTTTCCTCCAGAGAGGCCTGGGGAACTGTGTTTTCCAGGTGACTCACGGAATGCTGCAACATACATGCCATTCGCAAGCTGCCTGAGTCTGAGTCTGAGACAGGGGCTCAGATACAGGTATGAGCATCTCAGGTGAAAAGGGAGGGATTGTCTCAAGTGTACCAGGAGAAGAGAAACAGAAAAAACACGAGGCTGCTTTTGAAGTATGCAAAACATAGACCAAACGCTACTCCATGAAATCACAAAACAAGCCACAGCAACTTTTAGCTACAAATGTGGTTGTAATCTGACTGAGATGAAATAGAAATCTCAAAGGTATACACAAAGGAAAGCCTAATAATGTCCTGGGGAATGTGAAAAAGAAATGAAGAGGAGCTAAGGAGAGAGAAAGGAAAGTGAGCAAGGAAGGGAGGGAGATGTACTTATCCTGTGCAACACAATCTCTGGGGAACAGGTACCTTCATCTCCCTGCCCACTGCTTCATGAGAGAAGCAAAGCACAGTGTGCTCTTTGTGTGGTTTTTCATCATTTTTTTCAGTATGTTCTGATTGAACCAAAGCCTCCATGTGGCACGCTAACAATACCCTTCACCCTCCTTTTATCCAGCCTGTTCTCTAGATGTGTCATTATTTCTCAGGCCCCACGTGTTGGGTCCCTTTCATCTTTTCTCAGAAATGATTACCTTCAGACCTGTTATGTGAAAAGCTATGACATAGCACATAATACCCAAGACCTTTCAAACAGACCACCTTGAAAAATCCTTGTTAGTACGACACAGGGACCTTCTGGATTAATGTTTGCTGTATATTATTACCACAAGATGCGTAGGAAGGTACCTCCAGGCATATTTACCTGTAAGACCTTGGGGAAGAGGAAGGGAGAAATCTGAGAGGGGAAACCAGTTTATGCTTTTGTAGAGAATAAGTATTTTTCTTTTTGGTAAATTTATATATAACCTACTTCTAATAACGACTTGGATGTCTTATTAAAAAAAAACAACCTTGTTCAGCAATAGGCACAGATAATTAGAATAACAAAGATGGAGGAGGATATTAATATACCACAAAGATGAACTATTATAGTAACAAAACATTGCATTTAGCTTCCTGGAAGCCAAAGCAAGAAAAAAATTTATATATATATATACATATATATATGTAATATTTAATTAATAGTTGAGGAACAAAATCATAATGGTTAATTAAGTGGGACAAATATCTGGAAATAAATTCTAAAATATGTTTCAATATATTTAGATACCTTTAGTTAGATAAATTAGCATGGGAGGTGAATAAAGTCATGGAAATATCTGTGTGTGTGGCTTTGAAAACCACCTTACCACTTCAAATTTATTCCTCATTTGTGCATATATGCAAAGGCTCTTAAAACACAGTGGTATCAAAAAAAAACACAAAACAAAACAAAAAAACAGTGGTATCAAGCTGGAAAAATTATATTTCAGAATTTCCATGGGAGATCTTTTAAATGTGCCTGTTCTTCCCATCTCCCAGAAAATTCTGATTTGAAGGATATAACAGTAAGGGATCTGTTCTAAGGAATGTTATTGAAATAAATCTTTCCCATCCATATCCGTCCCTGGTAGAGAATTTGCTGGAGCAGCAGGGAGAAGTGCAAAGAAGGTAGCAGTCACTGGGAACAGCCTTGTTGCTCTTTAAACAAAACAGGTATGATCTGTAGGATATATCTTATTTTAGCTTTCTTAGGAGACTTTCAAATATAACTCATATCCCAGGTTTGTCCTGTCCCATAGGAATCTTTTAGTTTCTACCTCATTGCCCTGATCACTACAAACTTTATTTTCTTTTTTCTGAGCTGTACATCACTGATTTGACTCAAAATGTTCTTCTAAAGAAAGAGCAGAAGAGGTTTCTTCTCTCTTTAAATGGTCCTTTGACACAAGTTCTCTTCAATGTCAATTCTTGAGTGAGAGATTTGTCAATGCTTCAACCGTGCCATCACTATGGGCTTTCAGTACAGTTCCACAAATCTAATCTAGCAGAGGATGTGACTGTAGGCACTGAGGCTAAAATTTAATAATGATTGTCATTTGTTGATGTCTACGAATGGCCACGAATATATAATTTCACCAACAAACCCTAAGAGACCAGTATTACTATCTCCCTTGTTTTACAGATGAGTAAACGAAGTGATTTTCCCATGTATCAGGCACCAAATAGATGACTGCGGACATTCTGGACAGAGCCATAGATCTCAGCAATTATTAGACTGAACTTGGGCTACCTCATGTACCCTTAGTAGTCATGGTCTTATTTACTCACCAAATAGAACCTATTTTGGAAAGTACCTTAAAGCCGGGTCAAGGGCCTTGCCAAATCTGTGCCCACATTCTAAGAATATCCCCACTGATCATCAGTGAAAAGCAGGGTCCTGTTCATTGAGTTAATTTCTCAACTTGAGAGTATCTGTAGTTAAACTGTAGCTTTGCCACTAGAGAAACATAGACCCAGGAGTCATACTGTCCATGTTCAAATCCTGCCCTGACACTTGTTAGCTTTGTGACTCTGTATCTCTATGCCTCAGTTTTCTGTCTGATAAAAAGACAGTAACTATGGTGCCTCTTAGGTTTCTTGTGGGGATTGAACGTGTTTTTACATGGACAGTATTTATAAAGTACTCAACACAGAGTATGCTTTCAATGAGCACTGTTTTTAGTATTTTTATCTATTGAAATTAATCTATTTGCATCTTATTTGGACATCACACTAGTCGTGTTCTTTTTCTGAAGAACATACTTTTTTTTTAAAGATTTATTTATTTATTTATTCGAGACACAGAGATATAGAGGGAGAGAGAGAGAGAGAGAGCATGAGCAGGGGGAGAAGCAGAGGGAGAAGCAGGCTCCCTGCTGAGCAGGGAGCCCGATGCAGGGCTCGATCCCAGGACCCTGGGATCATGACCTGAGCCGAAGGCAGATGCTTGACCATCTGAGCCACCCAGGTGCCCCTGAAGAACATGCTTTTTAAGGTGAACCTGTGAGTCCAGTGACACTTGAGGCAGCATCAAAGACAGCCTCCCTTCCAGGGCTCCCAAAATCAAACCTTTACCAAGCTACAAAGGAAAACTCTATCTCTACATTTCTCCTCCAAGCATTGCTGTGCCTCTGGCTCATAAGTCAGAGCATCTGAATGAGGGAAACTCTCCCTGGCTCAGTCTCTCTCCTTTTCTCTCACTCTCTCAAACAGACACACACAATTTCTTACAAGATATTTTTCTTTCTATATTGCAGTCTCCTTTTTTATGTTTCCAAATTTTAAATTTAAAAGACTTATCTATGCTGGTAATTGTGCAGTGACGTTGATTAATGAGACTTATGCAAAAAAGGACAGTCTTACCGACGCACACATCTCTTTGGCAAGGCAGAAGTGATTTGTAAAAAGACAGGCTGGTGACACTCATATAAAGGCAGCTTTTGTGTGGCAAGTGTAAAGGCAAAAAGAAAACCTGCTACCAATTGAATGACAAAATCTTTTGCTATTTTAAGAGGAGAGTAAATGCCACCTGAGCTTCAACTCGAAGTCCACCTGTGGGGAATGTGCCATCTCAGTTGGGGCGCCCAGGGTGAGCTTGTATTAACTGTCCGTGATCTCTGAAACTCAGCTTCAGGTTAGGTTGGCTGTTTTTTGTCTAATCAATATTTATGGGTCTGCCAGTCTTGAACTTCTCTCAACTTCATTGAAGCTCTATACATTTTGTAGATTTTTTTTTCATCTAGATGACCCACTGGGCAAAGAGTATGTAATATCAAGCTTCTTTTATTTATCCTAGAAGAATATATTTCACATTTTGTAAGACATGTTCTAAGAAAACTAGACTTGGGAAATTGGACTTCACTCTTGGGCTTTCAGAACTATTTTCCAGTGCACTAGCCTCAATCATTATTGGTCTTGTTCCTGAGACTCAGTGTAGTTCAGCACAAACAGGAGTCCAGCTTTGTCTCCAGACCTTTCCCTGGCAATGCACAACCTATCAGACAGAATGGCTGTGGTGAATTGTCAAACCCTTTCAATGACTACAGAACATTACACACATTGCATGGAATGACTGTGCAAATGCTTCCACCTGTCACATCAGTTAAAAGTTCACTCTTGCATTCTTCCCACCTGTATGTGTCAAGATAGGCTTGGTGCCATAGACTGAATGTTTAGGTCCTCCCATCATATGTTGGTTAACAACGGTTGCAGCAATTTACATCAACAAAGGTTATCTCCTGCTCAGGCTGCATGTTCGTAATGGGTCAGGTGAAGCTCTGTTCCATATCATCTTCACTCTTAGGGCCATGTTAATGGAATAACTTCTATCTTGAATCTTGCCTGTCTTGTGGTAGATGGAAAAGGAATCATACTAAAAACTATGAAAATGGCTTACTCAGAAGTGAGAGACATTTCTGCTCAAATTAGCTTTAGCTGAAGCAAGGCATATAGTCAATATGTTCTAGTCAATAATCCTCCCTTAAGGAGGGAGGACCAATGGGAGGGAAAATGGAATATTTTCTATGACAGAGAACTAACATGATCCCTCAGGTTATGATGAGAACACAAAGAAGCAGGAGTAAAGTGGCCACTGAAACTTCCTAAAACTGGTCCTTTGGGTAAAATGTGTCTGTGTAGTGGACTGATTGGGGAAAACTACTTTGTGATGAAAATAAACACTGAAAATTTCTAGAAAAGAGGAGATCAGCAGTACCTATTTACCACATGTTCATTATGTGTACACGTTAAGAATTTTAGCAGAGCAGGATAGATAATGAAGGGTTTAAACTGTTAGACCCTTGGAGAATCTTCCCAGAATAGTTTTTGTAGAGGACAACAGGCATCAACAAAATCAGAGAGCCTGAGCTCTGCTTGAAATCAACTCTTCCCCAGGCTGAGGATCAGCAAAGTAAAGGATGGCCTGCCTTTTGACACGGAAACTGCCCTGTATGGTGAGCAAGAGATAGGACTGTGCATGGGACTGATTGGGGGAAATGTTTTTCAGTGAACAGAAGCACCAGACATTTCCATGTAGAATGGAAATTCCCTTTCCTCCCAAAAAGGAAAGCAGCAGCTGAGAGTGGGTGAATGTGAATTGCAGAGAAAGAAGAACAGAGAACACTAAGAAATGGAAAAAATAAAGGAAATTGAGAAGCTTAAGTTGAGGGGGGTGGGAAGGAAATTGCAGGTGGGATGAAGGCAGCAGACAGAACAAAGCTTGGATAAGAATTGGAAGATGATAAAGAATCAGGTGAAGGAGAGATTTTACTCAAAAAGGTTGGCAGTGCTAAAAGGGGGATTATGAGAGGTAGTGAGAATAGCAGCCTTACTTTCTCAAGTCAACAAAATCTTCAGATCTTTCTATGGCAGGCTCTGGGCAGGTCCTGAGAATGGAAAGTTGAATAATGCACAGATCCTTACCTCCAGAAGCTTATATTGTAATACGGATGATGGTCAATAAATAGAAAAATTCAATATTGTGTGATTAAGAACAAACAGAATTAAATTCAAGATGGTAATAGAATACAGGAGAATGGCATCTAGGCAAACAGAGACAAAAGTAATGGAGGAAAATCAAGAGAGATTTCCTGGGATGGTAATACTTGCCTATCATATTGAAGGATAATTAAGACTTGACTATATGAGGAAAAGTTAGAAAATTTGCACCTCTTTGCATGGCAAAGAGCAGATGCAAGTGCACAGAGATATCAGAGCCACTGAATCGAAGGCCATATTCAGGGAACTCAGCACAAGATGTGTTGCATGGCTGAAGCTGAGGGAGTGAGTGGAGAACACTCAAATGTGAATCACAGGCTGGGGTCCTTGTGTCAGCTCTGCCACTAATAAGCTGAAAATTGAGCGAAGATTCAACTTCTCTGGGCCTCAGTTTTATTTCTGGGAAAAAATGATGGTGTTGAAGGAAGTGGTGTCTAAGACCCCCTTGATACCGGACATTATAAAAGGTCAAAGTCAAGAGTTTTCAGTGGAAGGCTAGACATCTGCAGCACTTATTAATTAGCTGTTAGAGCGAAGGCATTAAGAGGAGAGATATTAAGTCCTGAAGAAGGAAGCTCAAAGGTTGTTCAGGTCATTTATTGTTTTAACTCCAACTTCCCACATTCAGTATCCCTTCTGCTCCCTTCCTGATAGAATTGTGTCTGAAAGCTCATTACCACTGGGGGCGGCCTTTTTAAATGACAGGACATTTTGATGTCTGGAAATGCTCCTTAGACTGTGCTGAAAGATCATAGATGAGGCATGACAGTCCCTGTGGCATCTCCAAACTCCCCTGCAGGTGCTTGAGAGATGTCACTGATTGCAGAGAACAGGTGCACTGGACATTTCCACCCAGAAGAAAGAAGGTGCAGCAAGAGTGAGCAAATATGGGTTGCAGAGAGGAGAGGAAGAATGTTAGGAAGTGGAAAAAGAAAGGAAGTCGAGAATTTGAGGTTGAAGAAAGAAGAGAGGACACCGATTAAGGTAAGGGTAGCAGAGAGAATAAAGCTAGAGAAAGGGTGGATGGAAAGGAACCAAGGTGAAGGAGAATGTATTTTTCACTCATAAAGTTCAGTAATGCTTTTAGAATTGCAAATATGCATTTAAATTTAATAATACAATTATGGTATATTAAATGTCAAATGACTGTTACAGAAAAGCACTTAAAATTAATACATATGCATGAGATAAATCCTGTCTAGTTGTCAAGGTCTGAATTCAAAGTTACATAAGCCAGGCTTTTGCACTGAATTTTCTTAAAGCTTAAGGTTGCAAAGATCTATGAATTTCATTGGTATTTAACAAAGAAGCCTGAGCAAAGCTTAGAATCAAAAGATGGGTGTCCAGACAGTGAACAGCCAAGCCCAGATGCTATTAAAATCAAAGTAAAATTGAAGGCAATGATGATCTTCATCACTTGTGATCATCATCACCATCATGACTGACAAATGGTTATTGAGGTCCCTAAGTATAGCTCTTTATTACCAAGGAGTCACTCTTTCCTTCCTTCCTTAAAAAAAAAAATACCAAGTTAACTATATAAATAATATATAATTAATAATATAAACAATAATTATAATATATTACATATTATTTCTATATTACTAATTATATATTAATATATAATTTATAAATATATAATTTTATAAATATATATAAAGCTAAATATATTTATACATATTGTATATTATATATATACAACATATACATATTGTATATATTGTAAATATATTGTATATTGCATATATACAATGTATATACATATAGTGTATATAGACTATATATACATTGTAAATATATGTATTTATGTATATATTTAATTTTAGTCCTAAAGATATGCAATAAATATATATTCAGGAAAGTTGTCACCAATAATATCCCTCCACCAATTCTGCTTTTCAGAAGTAACTACTTTGTGACCTTCTGAACCTTTTTTCTTTTTTTTTAAGATTTTATTTATATATTTGACAGAGTGAGACACAGCGAGAGAGGGAACACAAGCAGAGGGAGTGGGAGAGGGAGAAGCAGGCTTCCCGCAGAGCAGGGAGCCCGTTGCGGGGCTCGATCCCAGGACCCTGGGACCATGACCTGAGCCGAAGGCAGACGCTTCATGACTGAGCCACCCAGATGCCCCTGAACCTTTCTCTTCACAGAAATCTTTTTCAAAAAATTTGTGGAATACTTCTAGAGGACCCATAATTTTGTTAAGAAGCTAACAATGGACAGTGGAAGACACAACAAGCATACTTCACACACATGTATTCTGTGCACAGTGGGGTTCTGTGAGAGGGTCATCATTGGAAAACATCCCTCCTGGGCTTATTCTTTTTTTGTTTTTGTTTTTTTTTGGAGTAACTCAGTTCCTCACAGTTGTGGGGCTATGTCCCTATTTCCTTGCCAGTTGCCAATAGGGGGCTATTTTCAATCCCTGAATGATACCTATATTCCTTGATACATGATCCCCTTTATCTCCTTATCTAAGGTAAACTGTGCTGTGTACACAAGGAGAGTGAGTAGAAAATCTTGGAGGCCACCTTAGAATTCTGCCTACCACAAATCTTCTTTTGACTTTGGAACCAATACAAAATAAAATACAGGAAATGATGAAGCTGATTACAGAATGTGATCTTTGGACTGTGACAGAATGGGCTTACAGATATTCCCTTACCAAATTAACCACTTTACTTTCCCCATCCCTGACAACATGTACAATTTCAGGCCTCCCCAGGACAGGAAGGTGAACATACCTCATGGCAGAAGAATAATCCAGAATGCACTTTCTCTGTAGCCAGGCAATTCTGAGAAAAACAAAAGTGAGAGTTGGGACTGAATCATTCTGCTCCCTGAAATAGTTCATGTATTCCTCCATGTTCTCTCTTTCATCATAATTGAGCAGAGCAAGAGGGAAGAATCAGAAAATGGAAGAAGTATGAATTGTCAAGTCCAATCTGACCCACAGTGGGCTTTTTGTGAGTAAAGATTGAACTCTCTTTTTTTTTTTTTGCATTCAGCTACTAAGATTTGGGGTAGTTTGTTATTGTAGCCAATGGTGAGTTCTCTGACAAACAGCCAAAAGATTCTTTATAAACTTAGCATACTTTACCAGTCTTATCTCCTGTCATACATCCCATATGTTTTCATTAATGTTGTTTCCTTAATCATCACCTGAAAAATATTCAGCCAGTGAGTGACACCTGGAATGTTGTTTCTCCCCATTCTCCTTATTATCTCTTTCTGTGTGTATCATTCAGAATCAAAATGCAGTATAATTGTATTAGTGTTGTATGGTGATAGATGGTATCTACAGTTGGGGTGGGCATAGCATAATGAATAGAGTTGCCAAATCACTATGTTATATACCTGAACCTAATGTAAAATTCTGCATCAACTATACTTCAATTAAAAAAAAATGCAATACCTGGGACCTCTGGGTGGCTCAATTGTTAAATGTCGGACTCAATTTTGGCTCAGGTCATGATCTCAGAGTTGTGGGATTGAGTCCTGTGTCAGGTTCTGTACACTGGATGTGGATCCTGCTTGAGATTCTCTCTCCCTCAAAAAAAAAAAAAAAAAAAAGCAATACCATTAAAAAAAATCCCAATTTTTAAAAATTACCTGCCCTAAAATATTAATGTTTCCAAGTATTAAAATATACCATAAATCTGTGTTAAAATATATGAAAAAAATCTTGAAAAAAATGGACAGATAAAAAGAATATAATCTTTAACATCTGAATATATATCAAAATTTATTATATGGCAATAATAAAGACATTTCAAATCAGTGAGTAAAAATAATAGTTAACACATTATGTTGAAAATAAATAGCCATTTGGGTAAGCCACTTGGATCATTTTCATAATTATAAAACTAAGTATTTAAATACAAGGTTAAACATAAAACTACCAGGAGTGAATAGGTACCTGGCTTATTTAAATCTTAGCATAGAGAAGACCTTCCTAAGCATAATTCCAACACAGAATAGAGAAATGATAATTCACAAAGACTTCATGAATCATTAGAAAAAATTAAAACTCTAATAGCAAAATAGGCAAGATACAAGAAAAGCAAAGCACAGATTAAAATGGTCCCAAAACATGTGAAAAGATTTTCTTCATTTTATCTGAATTTGACCTTCATGAAGGCGGGATTCTTTTCTTTTTTTTTTTTTAAGATTTATTTATTTATTTGAGAGAGTGAGAATGAGAGAGAGAGAGAGTACATGAGAGGGGGGAGGATTAGAGGGAGAAGCAGGCTCCTCACTGAGCAGGGAGCCCGATGCGGGACTCAATCCCTGGACTCCAGGATCATGACCTAAGCCGAAGGCAGTCGCTCAACCAACTGAGCCACCCAGGCGCCCCGCAGGATTCTTTTCAAGTCTGTTTATCAAGATACCCTAACAACTTAGTTTAGTCCCCGGTAAGCATTAATTTGATAAGTAAATGAATATATGAATCAATCAATAATTAAATAGATATAAGTCTGTGGTTATTTTTTGTTTTTGCTTATTAGGTTAGCTTTACTAAAAGATCTGTTGATATACAATGCCAACTTAAATTTTCTGAATAAGAATTTCCAAAACGCTTTTACAAGTAGGAGTCATATAGGAAACAATTAACAGAATAAATAATCTAACAACATAAATATTTGTTTTATAAGCTTGGGTAAATATGAAAAATAATCATACTTTTAAACACATCTGTGTACGGTATGTGGAAGCAACAAAAACTAGGTGAACTAAAATTCCAGAATGAGAACTACCTCAAAATAAACTATTACCAATTGCCTTTCATTTTGTTCCTTGGGGGATTTATCAAATCTGGGCATGTATTGAGCCAAAGAAGGGACAATACTATGGGAAAGAGTAATTAGCAAAGCTTTTAGTGGTGATACAGGAATAGAAAACTATATTGGGTATTACTTTTGACCTAACTGTCCTTTGGTTTTGTAATTTCAATTATACATGTATTGCAAAAGCAATATCTAAAGCCATATATTTTGATTCTTTATTTTCCAAAAATACTGAAAGACATCAACCCACAGATTCAATAAGCTCTGAGAAACCCAGGTGGAATAAGTGTAAAGAAAACCACATGTTGGCACACTATAGTAAAGTGTCTAGAAACCAAAGGCAAACTCATATATGTTCAGCAGAAGACAAGCATCCAAATGTTCAGATTTACAGTATCTGAAATAGACATTGAAAACTACCTAACTGACCTTGAGCAGCATAATGGAATACTATAAAGCAATGAAAGTGAACTAAACATAATAATATTGATACGACCTATAAACAGTGTTCAACAAAAGTATCCAGTCACAAAGATTCGAATATATATGATCCCATTTATAAATACTATAAAGTTGTCAAAACTAATTAATTAACACAGGTTTTATTTTCAGAGAAGTAGTGACTAAATGGATATCTGGGTTGCTGGTAATGTTCTTAATCTCATGCTGTTGATACAGATTGTTTAGCTCAGAAAATTCAGACTATACATGTATGAAATATACATTTATGTGTATTATACTTCCATTAAATGCTTTAAAAATAATTCTGGGAATTGGAAAAGTCCAATTTTTGACCATAGGAATAGATAGCAGAATTAGAATAGAGGTAAAGTTCATTGGAGTTGAGAATTTCAAGAATATAAGCAGCCAAATGTTGGATACACCGTTCAAATGGACATTGGCTCTTCCACATAAGGGCAGAACTTGAGAAAGCCTGTAAGCCAGCTGTTAAAAGGAATAGAGTGGAATGAAGAGGTTGGAATGCAGTATTCCTGAAAATATTCATAGGGTAGGTTTGGGCAAAGAGGAAGAGCTTTGAACAGACAGTGAAAAGTAAAGATTTGGAATTAGAAATGTGGAAAAAAAAGAGAGCCTATCTCTCCAAAACATGACAAATGGGTTGTGATAAATAAAGATCCCTCACTTTGGAAGAAGGGAGGTCAAACGAAAGACTCAAGATAGAGCTATATTTTTGTTAGAGTAGGAAACAGAGGAGTCATGTAGAAATACACTTAGGAATATAGGAAATACTTTGTATCATAGAAAATGGGCTCCAGAGACTATACTAGAAAGCTTTGAGAGGGAAAGGAGTAAAAGGTAGTATGTAGGGTTAGAGGTGAGAGACAAGGACACAGCAAGAATGAATAAACAGAGAAGCCAAAATATTAGATGTTACCAAGGATAACAAGCTTCTGAGGATATCTCAAGCCATGTGAGTCTAACCTTGATTATTCAGTTTGTGGCATATACTTTTCAAAGTACTTGGAGATAGTGACATATACTGATAGTGGTATGCATGGGGAATGAGAGGGCAAAGTGGTGCCTTCTCTTTATACTATAGCTCCAACTTTATATAAAACTTAAAAGAGGGGTACCTGGGTGTCTCAGTCAGTTAAGTGTCTGACTCTTGATCTCCACCCAGGTCTTGATCTCAGGGTTGTGAATTCAAGCCCTGCCACAAGTGGGCTCCACATTCTGTGTGGAGTCTACTAAAAACAAACAAAACACAACAAAATGAAAACAACCTTAAAAGACCTCAATAACTTTGATCTGGTATGATAGATACATTGGAGATAACTTACTCCAAGCATGCATAATATAAGAACGCTTCTATAACATCCTCGAAAAGAAATCCTCTACTCTCTCCTTTAATACTCCAAGCAATGGAGAATTGACTGCTTCATGCAATTTTTCTCTTCAAATAATTCCAATTATGAGAAAGTTCTTCCTGGGGCATCTGGATGGCTAAATCCGTTAAGTGTCTGACTCTTGGTTTTGGCTCAGGTCATGATCTCAGGGTTATGGGATCAAGCCCCATGTCGGGCTCCATGCTCAGCATGGAGCCTGCTTGTCCCTCTCCCTCTGCTCCTCCCCCTGCTCTCTCTCTCTCTCTCTCTCATAAATAAAAAAATAAAATCTTAAAAAAAAATGTTCTTCCTAATCTTGAGTCCACATCTGCCTCCATGTCATTCCCATATATTAGTTCTAGTTCTGCCTGCTGGAGCCAAACAGAGCAAGCCTGCTTCCTGTTTCACATGACAGCACATCAAATATTTATTGACAGTTTGCATGTCACTAGTGTTTTCTCCAGGCCCAATTCCCTTAGGTCCTAACTGTCTCAGAATCAATGGACTATGGCAACACAGATGATGTATTGTTCATTTCGAAACTACTAACACCTGTTTCAGATACCAAATGGCAACAAAATAAAGAAGATTCTGGTCAGCATTTACACCTGGGGTTCCACTGGCATACTGTATATGGAAAATTAAATGATTCATCTTCAAAGTTATACAATTGTGCAGTGGCCTCCAGTACCCCCAGTGGATGCATGAAACTGTGGATATATTGAATCCTATGTATAGTGTGTTTTTCCTGTACATGCATACCTATGATAAAGTTTAATTTATGAATTAGGCATAGTAAGAGATTAACAACAGCTAATTATAAAATAGAACAATTATAACAATATGCTATAATAAAAGTTATGCAGACATGGTCTCCTCTCAAAATAGTTTATGGTACTGTACTGACCCTTATGATGATGATGATGATGTGAGATGATAAAATGCCTATATGATGATATAAAGTAAGGTGAAGGACATAGGCACTATAATAAAGCATTAGGCTACTACTGACTTTCTGATAGGACAGAGCAAGGATCATCTACTTCCAGACTATGGTTGACTAAAGGTAACTGAAACTATGAAAAACATAGTGTGGATAAGTGTGGACTACTCTATTGATAAATGCATGCTCCACTTCTATTATTCAAATAGAAAATATATTATACCCTACAGGTGTATGTTGATTTTCAAGGATCACAATTACAGTTTCATGGTTGATAAGTACCAGTTATAAAACACTGATTTTATGAGAATTGTAGGTCAAATGAACTGAACCATGAAATAGCAAATGTGTCTGAAGATAATATTCTGTCACAAAGTTAAGTTATATTTGTACTCCAAAATTTTACTTTTGAAAACTTGGGAGTAAGGAATTGCTTTAGGATGTTCAAACAATACCAAGTTTATCCAATTAATTTCTTCTTGTTTTCAGAAGTGGCCTTTAGACTCACTTGAAGCAAGAAAGGCATGGGAAATTTATTTTTTCTCTCTAGTGAGATGGGATATCTACATGGGTTGAACAGTATGGCAATTATTGACTTTGGCTCTTTTTGCTTGCATTTCTGGCATGATTAACCACATAATACAACTTTTCCCTAACCAACAAACTAAAAGTACCTTCTCTGAGCAAAATGCTTAGATGTTAGAGTGAATTGTGCAAGTGTGTATTCCACCATGCCTTCTTAAAATAGCTTCCAATATGTTTGAGGAGATAAGACTGAAACTTCAGTGTGATTAGCATAGAGTGATCAATTGTAGCAACAGTGAAGGCATGGATATATAATATACATCATATATATACATTAACAGAGCTGCATGTGAATCCAGGCTTTACCATATATTAGCAGCATGGTCCTTGACCAATCACTAAAACATTATAAGCCAATATCAGGAGGATAATAGCGACTTTTATATTACGGTATTACATAGCCTCTTCTCTAATCATCTTAGTCCCAAAATTACATGGAATATCACTGATTTCTCCTTCATTATTGAAATTGGTTTTTGTCTAGGTGTCCATAACACCATATTCTTCTGGTTGTTCTACTCCCCTGGCTGCCACATCGCAGTCTATTTTGCTATTTTTTCCCTCTTTTCCAGAATTCTCTAAGTTGAACTGCTTCAAGAGTTGGTCCTATAACATCTTACCTTCTCCGGTTATTTTTTTCTATACGTAATCTCATACAGTACCACAGAATTAAATATCATCCATATGTCAGTGATATCCAAAATCGTATCTCCAGACTTTATCTCCTAATTTGCAAACTCTAGATCTAATTACCTTAACATGTTTAATGAATGCTGTATGTGTAATACATATCTTAAGATTTCCCCAACTTTGAATCTGTTCTTCCCTGACCCTTCCACTCTTAATAAATATAATCCTGTCCACAAAATTCCTAAAGCCAAAGATGAGGCATAACTCTTGAATAATGTTCTTCTTCCTTTGGAGGATATCTATGAGAAAATCCAAACTATCAGAAAGTCATGTTGCCTCAATTTCTAATACATTCCCCAGATGAGTTAACTCCTTCCACTTCCACTATGACTATAATTGTCCAAGTCCCAGCCTATCTTCTCTCACCTCGACTAGATTTTCTAACTAGCCCCCTTCCCCCACTCTTATCCCACACACAACAAAGATGCTAATCTTTAAAAATATTATAGCTAGGATAAGTCTACTCACCTGCCTAAAACAACAACAATAACAACAACAATAAAAACACAAACATTGTAGAGGTCTTGGTCCAAGATGTCAATGTAGAAGGACCCTGAAATCACCTCCTCCACTGAAGACACCAAATTACACCTATTAATAGAATAATTCCTCCTGAAGAACTGAGGACTGAATGAATAGCTACTGAATAACCAAAGAGAACAGCGAGAGAGACAGAGACACAATAACAAAGTGAACTCCTACCCCACCCCCCAACACTGCCAACAGCAGTGGGGAAAGATACTACTGAGGGACTAGGAACAAATTCTTTTGTCCTTAGGCATATAAAAAAAGCTATGGTTTAAAAGAACAACTACCATAAAAAAAAGAGACAGCACTAGAACTCTGTGAATCATTGAAGGAGCTTGTGGGAATGCTGTCCAGGCCAGAGGGATTGGAAAACAACACAGTTTACATTCCCACTCCACCTTAAAAGTCTAGGCTGTAGCAGGGTCTGGACACCATAATGGGTGGGTTGACTCATTACTGTAGGCTTGCGACCTCAGTGAGCCCAGAGTCCATAAGCCCACACCAGCCCACATTGCACTGGGACATAGAAAAATAGCCAAGGTTTAAAAGGGCCAAGAAGCTGCAATAACACTCTCTCCCCATCCACCTTAAAAGACCAGGCTAGATCCCTACATTTGTATCTTTGGGGTAAATACCCAGTAGTGCAATTGCTGGATCATAGGGTAGCTCTATTTTCAACTTTTTGAGGAACCTCCATACTGTTTTCCAGAGTAGCTGCACCAGCTTGCATTCCCACCAACAGTGTAGGACGGTTCCCCTTTCTCTGCATCCCTGCCAACATCTGTTGTTTCCTGACTTGTTAATTTTAGCCATTCTGACTGGTGTGAGGTGATATCTCATTGAGGTTTTGATTTGGATTTCCCTGATGCTGAACGATGTTGAGCACTTTCTCATGCGTCTGTTGGCCATTTGGATGTTTTCTTTGGAAAAATGTCTGTTCATGTCTTCTGCCCATTTCTTGACTGGATCATTTTTGGCTGGGTGATAGACATTGGGGAGGGTATGTGCTATGGTGAGTGCTGTGAATTGTGTAAGACTGTTGAATCACAGACCTGTACCTCTGAAACAAATAATACACTATATGTTTAAAAAAGAAGAAGAAGAAAGAAGAAAGAAGAAGAAGGAGAAGATGATAGCAGGAAGGGAAAAATGAAGGGGGGGGAATCGGAGGGGGAGACAAACCATGAGAGACCATGGACTCTGAGAAACAAACTGAGGGTTCTAGAGGGGAGGGGGATGGGGGATGGGTTAGCCTGGTGATGGGTATTAAGGAGGGCATGTATTGAATGGAGCACTGGGTGTTATACACAAACAATGAATCATGGAACACTACATCAAAAACTAATGATGTAATGTATGGTGATTAACATAACATAAAAAATTAAAAAAAAGGACCAGGCTGGAATGGGGTCTGGTTCATAGTGAGTTTGCAACCTCAGTGAGCCAAGGGTCCTCAAGCCCACACCAGCCTCTGTAGTGCTAGTGCATAGAAAAAAAGCAGTGGTTTTTTTATGAATTTTGTTGTTTTTTTTAATTAAAATTTTATTTTTCTAATCTAGTTTTGGTTTAATTTTTGTTCTCTTTGGTATTGTTCTTTTCTGTTTTCCTTTATCTTCCCTTTTTAACTTTTTTCTTCTCTTATTTTCTTTTTTCTATTATTATTTATTATTCTTTATGTAAAAGCAGCATTTTAAGAGAGTAACTAGAATATACAGCCATAGTTCCAGGCAGCCAGCAAAAGTCACCAAGCACACAGTCTACATAGGGGATACTAACACAAGACCACTCCTTCAAGTTTAAGAGAAGTTGCCATTCCACCTAATCATAGAAACACACACAGAAATTCAAGCAAAATTGGAAGACAGAATATGTTCCAAAATAAAGAACAAGAAAAAAGAACTCAGAAGAATAACTAAATAACACAGAGATAAGCAATATGCCTGGTAAAGAATTAAAGTAATGATCATAAAGATACTCACCAGGCTGGAGAAAAGAATGGAAGATCCCAGTGAGACTTTCAATAAAGAGGCAGAAAATACTAAAAAGAATCAATCAGAGTTGAAGAATTCAATAATTAAAGTTAAAAAAATAGTAGAGGGAATCAATAGTAGACTAGAGGATGCAGAATAACATATCACCAATCTAGAAGACGGGGTAATGGGAAGCACACAAGATGAACAGCAAAAAGAAAAAAGATTAAAAAATGAGGATAGATTAAGTGATCTCTTGGAGAACATTAAATGAACGAACTCTTGCATTATAAGAGCAAAAGAAATGTATAGCGAAGGTATTTGAAGAAATAAGAACTAAAATCTTCTCTAATCTAGGGAAGAAAAAAAGACATCCAAGTCCATGAAGCATGGAGAGTTCCAGAGAAGATGAACTCAAGGAGGTCCACACCACAGCAAATAATAACTAAAATGTCAAAGGTAAAGATAGAGAATCATTAATCAGCAAGAGAAACAAAAAGTTACCTACAAGGGAAAACCTATAAGGCTGTGAATTGATTTTTCAGCAAAAACTTTGCAGGCCAGAAGAAAGTGACATGATCTATTTAAAGTGCTGAATGAAAAAGCCTACAACCAACAAGACTCCACCCAGCAAGAGTATCAGTCAGATTTGAAGTGAGATAAAGAGTTTCCCAAACAGACAAAAGATAAAGGACTTTATCACCACTAAATCAGCCTTATGAGAAATGTCAAAGGAAAAGAAATGTCCATAATTAGACATAAGAAAATTATGAATAAAAAGATCTAAAATGTGGCAACATATACATAAAATGTGGAGAAGGGAGTAAAAAGGGAAGAGAAGAGGAAAAAGAAAAAAAAGTGCTTTTTTTTTATTTTTTAGAATGTGTTTGAACTTAAATGACCATCAAATTAATATAGACTGCTATTTACTTAGGATGTTATAGATGAAACTTGTGGTAACCACAAACCCAAACCTGTGATAGATACACAAAAAATAAATAGGAAATCCAAACATAACACTATAGAAACTCATCAATCACAAAGAGAGCAAGATAAAAAGAAAGGAACAAAAAAGAACAACAAAAACAACCATAAAACAAATTTTAAAATGGTACATACCCATCAATAATTGCTGTAAATGTAAATGGCCCAAGTGCTCTAATCCAAAGACACAGGGTGGCAGAATAAATAAAAATACCAAGATTCATCTATATGCTGCCAACAAGAGACTCACCTCAAATCAAAAGACACATACATACTGAAAGTGAAGGGATAGAAAAACATTGATGCTATAAATGGAAGCGAAAAAAAAAATGGCCAGGTAGCAATACTTATATCAGACAAAATAGACTTTAAAATAAGGCTATTACATAATAATAAAGTGATCAATCCAACAAGAGGAATTAATAATTATAAATATTTATGCACCCAACACTGGATCACCTAAACACATGAATCAAATATTAATGGACAAAAACAATAACAGAAGGGGACTTTAACGCCCCACTTACATCCATAGATAAATCATCCAGGCAGAAAATCAATAAGAAAACATTGTCTTAGAATGATACATTGGACCAAATGGATATAACATATATACAGAACATTCCACCCCAAAACAACAGAACACACATTTTCAAGTGCACATAGAACATTCTGCAGAAGAGAAAACATATTAGGCCATAAAGAAACCTTAATAAATTTAAGAAGAGAAAGCATACCATGCATCTTTTCTAATCAGAATGGTATAAAGCTAGGAATAAATCACAAGAAAAAAACTGGAAAAACCACAAACACATGGAGACTAAACAGTATGATACTAAACAACCAATGAGGGAATTAAGCAATCAAAGAACACATTTAAAAGTACATAGTGACAAATGAAAATGAAAACACAACAGTCCAAAATCTTTGGGACAGAGAGAAAACAGTTCTGAGAAGAAACAAGAAAAAGCTCAAATAAACAATTCAACCTTACACCTAAAGGAATTAGGAAAAGAAAAACAAACAAAGCCCAAAGTGAGAAGAAAAAAGGAAGCAATAAAATCAGAACAGAAATAAATGACATGTGGGGATTGGGCCCCACATTGGGCTCCCTGCTCAGTGAGGAGTCTGCTTCTCCCTCTCCCTCTGTCCCTCCCCCAGCTTGTGCTCCATGTCTCTTTCTCTCTCTCTCAAATAAATAATAAATAAAATCTTTTTTTAAAATGTCCATATTACCCAATGCCTTCTACAGATTTAATGCAATCTCTATCAAAATACCAACAGCATTTTTTTAATAACACTATAACAAAGAATCTAAAAATTTGTACTGAACCACAAAAGACTCCAAAGAGCCAAAGCAATCCTGAGAAAGAAAAACAAAGCTGGAGGTATCACAATACAAGTTTCCAAGATATACTACAAAGCTGTAGTAATCAAAACAGTATGGTATTGGCACAAAAACAGAATAGGAAAAAAACCCACAACTATATGGTCAATTAATCTTTGACAAAAGAGACAAGAATATACAATTTGGAAAAAACAGTTTAATAAATGAGGAAATTGGACAGCTACATGTAAAAGAATGAAGTTGGACCACTTTCTTACACCATACACAAAAATAAGCTCAAAATGAAGTAAGGACCTCAAAGTGAGACATGAAACCATAAAATCCTAAAAGAGAACATAGGCAGTGATTTCTCTGACTGTAGCAACATTTTTCTAGATACATCCCCTAAGGAAAGGGAAATAAAAACAAAAATAAACTATTGGGACTACATCAACATAAACAGCTTTTACACTGCAAAGGAAACCATTAACCAAACAAAAAGACAGTCTCCTGAATGGGACAAAATACTTGCAAATGATATGTCTGGCAAGGGGTTAGTATCCAAAATATGTAAAGAACTTAGTTAACACCAAAAAAAACCCAAAAACCCAATTAAAAAAATGGGCATGGTGATTAACATAATAACAGAAAAAAAATGGATAGAAGACCTGAACATTTTTTTTTCCAAAGACAGAGGGCACATGAGAAGATGCTCAACATCACTCATCACCAGGGAAATGCAAATCAAAACCACAATGAGATATCACCTCTAGAATGACAAGAAACAAGATAACAAGAAACAACAAGTGTTGGTAAGGATTTGGAGAGAAAGGAACCCTTGTGCACTGTTGGTGAGAATATAAATTAATACAGCCACTGTGAAAAACAGTAGGGAGATTCCTCAAAAAAATAAAAATAGAAATACTATATGATCCAATAATTCCACTATTGGGTATTAACCTAGGGAAAATGAGAACACTAACTCAAAAAGATATATGCACCCCTATGTTTATTGCACCATTATGTACAATAGGCAAGACATGGAAGCAAACTAAGTGTCAATCAACAGATGAATGGATAAGGAAAAAGAGGTATATATACATAATGGAATATTGCACAGCCATAAAAATGATGAGATAATGCCAGTTGAGACAGTATGGATGGAACTGGCGGGTATTACGCTAAGTGAAATAAATCAGACTGAGAAAACCAAATACCACACGATTCCATTAATAAACAAAAAGCAGAATCAGAACTATAAATACAGTGAACAAACCGATGGTTGTCCAAGGGGACACAGATGGGGGACTGGGCAAAATAGGTGGACAAAGGGAAATAAGGTCTCCAGTTATGGAATGAATAAGTCATGGGTATAAATAGCAGAGCATAAGTAAGATAGCCAATGATATTTTAATAATAATGTAATGGGACAGACGGTAGCTGTACTTGTGAACATAGCGTAATATATAAATGTGTCAAATCACTGAGTTGTATACCTGAAACTAATGTAACATGGTGTGTCAAGTATGCCCCCCCAAAATAAATAAATAAGCATATAAAAAGCAGAATCAGATCTATAAATATAGGGAACTGACAGTTGTATGTAATGTAACACTGTGTATCACCTATACTCAAAAGATAATAATTTTTTAATTAAAAAAGAACAGTCTGATCATGCTACATTTTATACTAAATACTGAAACTCGTCACATGACCTCTGAGGCCCTACAGTATCTGATCCAGCTATTTCTCAGACATCACCTCCTCTAACTCTCCGTTCTCTTGCTGTTTCCAGTCACACTAGCCTCATTGAACATGGTGAGGGCTCAATTAGTCTTGGAAACCTTATACTATAAGGTTTAGATGTTTCCTCTACCTAACAACTGTGTTCCACGTCTCTTCATGGCTGGTTCCTTCTTGTCACCCATATATCTTCTAAGAAAACTTCCTTGAGTGTAAAGTAAATGTGACAAGAAATGAGAATGCTCTCAGACACTCAACCATAGAGAACACAACTGAACCAACTGTTGTGTTTTGGTATTCATCACTGTCTTTGCACCAAAGTCATGCCTCCTCCAAATAATGATTGAGTTTGACAGAGACACTAAGGCACACTCATTGCTAGGAGACATGGAACTCCCCTGATAGCCATCTTTAGCTTGAAGACTCACAAATGGCTTTGCCAGACCATAGACTGTACAACAGTCTATGACACATTTGCCCAGACTTCCTTCACTCAGGGTCATACTTGCATCAAGGTATTCAGTTCCCTCAGCTTTCCTCATCTTCCTCCCTATTTTCCTTGACATATGCATTTCCACCAGTAAAAATCTTGCAGATTTAAGCCCTTTTTTGTACCTGTTTTTCAGAGAACCCCAATTAAAACCCCAATAAAAATATTTGATTCTGAGACATTAATGATTTTTGAAATCTGCGCATCATAACTTAAAAATCATTTTATTGTTACATTATTCAGCCCACCTACAACATTGTCCCCATTTTTTGCATTAGGAGCTGAGGCTCAGAAAGAATAAATGACTTATGCTAAGGATCATAATAAGCAAATGTAAAAATAGAACTTGCCTTCTAACCCTAAACACTTTCCACTATATCTACCGTATGACCTCCTATGTACCAAGGAGGGCTTCAGAGATGCCTGGAAAGACTGAAAACTCCACCGGATCTGCATCCAAATTATGTTCTAAGGGCTTGTACTTTGGTTGTGACTGACCCTAGGGTTATGCATTTAGTTGGGGAGGACAGAATGCTTAGCATTTTTATTATACATGACATTCTTCTGCAGCAGTAACACATACAGTCTTTACATTATGCAAATGCATTTTCTTCTGGCCTCTCATTATTTTAGTGAGTGAAGTCTACCAAAGGTCAATGTCTTTTTCAGCAGTAGGGGGGATGCCGGCTGGCAGTGTGACGGGACAAAAGCTGCAGTCCGTTAGCAGTCACTGTCAGGAGTAAGCTGTGATCCTACCTCTACTGCCCCAGCAGAGCCATTTTGCTCTCCCTTCACACCAGCCTGGAGGAAAGAATTTCCCCTCCTTTTGATATCTGAAAGCCAGATCCACCTACTTGTCCAAATGCCCAGCAGAATTGCTGCTGGCTGTTTGGAAGGGTCACTTCATCAAAACCGTACTGTAAAGACTTTCCACTCCTTCACTCAGCTGTCATTCCTGCATCAACACTCCTTCTTCCTGCTTCTCAAGAAGATTTAACAAACCTCAGAGAGGCCAGGGAATGCAGCCACCAATTTGCAAATCCTGAAATATCTAAAGTAACAGGAGTTTTCAGTAGTACCAGTTCTACTCCATGAGATTTGGGTGGCAAGCCATCATCATTTCCTTTGGAAAACCCTGATCTGGAATGCCTGGGTGGCTCAGTTGGTTAAGCATCTGCCTTTGGCTCGGGTCACGATCCCAGTCCTGGGATCAAGTCTAGCTTCTCCCTCTGCCTGCTGCTTCCCCTGCTTGTATGTGTGCACTCTCTCTGACAAATAAATAAATAAAATAAAATAAAAAAGAAAAGCCCTGATCTTCCAACATAACACACATATAAACTTTGCACCATTTCTTCCAATACAAGTTTTCTTCTAAATTTTATGTTTAGGTGTATTTTCACTTGATATATAGGCATAGCAGGAAACTATTTTTGGGGAAAAAAACCATGTAAGGAAAGAAAAAGCAGTTTGCTGTCAGAATCACAGGAAAAGTGCCATATATTTAAAGGATGAATACATGGTGGGATTCTAAAATAATGAGACTGATTTTCAAGTGTACTTTATATATACCTCCTTAAGAATCTGATTCATTTTTTATTTTTTTTAAATATTTTATTTATTTATTTGAAATAGAGCAAGAGAGTGAGAGCGAGAGCTGGGAGATAGAGGGAGAGGGAGAAGCAGGCTCCCCGCCGAGCAGGGAGCCGGATGCGGGGCTCGATCCCAGGACCCGGGGATCATGACCTGAGCCGAAGGCAGCCGCTCAACCAACTGAGTCACTCAGGCCTCCCTGACTCATTTTTTAAAAATTTGCATCAACACTACTAATTTTATTATGTTTATCAAAGTTAGAGGACACACTGTAATTTTATACAAAATCTGGTTAATATGAAATGCCACTCTTCTAAAATTGAAAAAAAAAATAAAGTTTTCTGATAGAAACTTTATATGAGAATCCATTCACTCATACAGTATTATCTTTTTGCAGAAAAAACTAAAATGCAAAGAGCATAATTAAGTTTCCCAAGGTCATACATCTGGTTAATGACTGAAAAGGGATTAGAATCCAGATTTGCTAGTACATAATTACTCTCAAGCTCTGTACTCATCTTGCAAATATCTGAACACCATGGTATAGTCTAATTGGTTCATAATAATATAGTCCATATATGTACACCAAGGTAAGATGACTTTATCTTGGAAGTGTTGTGGTTATGTTTTACTAGAAGTGTTCAAAGAGCAGCTGGGAACCAGCCATCAGAAAGTTTAGGGAGATTTCTAACCCTGGTTTGGAGAAGGTAGGACTTGAGTTGACCTTTGAAGAACGGAGTGAGACCAACCAAGAGAAGATAAGGGACTTAGAGTGTGAACATTTGGGGGTAGTAACTGTATCACTATTTACATACAAGAGGCTGCAACACAGACTGGAGAAGTCAGGGAGACCAAATGTGGGGCTCTTGAAGACTTACTGGAGAGGAGATGCTAGTTAAGTGTATTGGACTCAAGTGGGAGCTGGCCTAGATAATGGCCAAGGCACAGAGTGGTTGGCAATGAGAGAGAGATCTTGGAATTTTTCAGAATCTGAATTTTTGTCCAGCCCTATGTCTGACACAAACTTGCAAGTCAGAATTTATATGGTCTTGCTGTACTCACAGGTAGGTTCACATTCCCTGTGACTTCTAAAGGAAGCTTGTGGTCACATATGGGAAGGTGGTTCCTCTGAGAACCAAATGTACTTGAGCAGTAACACAAAATGCAGACTCAGGAATCATAGACTTGACCTCCTGGAACTGCTCTGGAATAGATAGAAGTAACGTAGCATGGATTGATGCAAGAAGGAAGCTGAGGACCATGAAAACAATCAGGGCGACTCTTAGCAAGGAAAAGAAACAGTGAGAGGTTTACAGAGAGGGGACTTGAGGAGTCCAACACTACAGATAAGTAAAAAGAGTATGTAAAAAACATTTCCTCTTCCTTCTCCCCCTGGGTCTACTTCCCACTTGCATGTAAAAGGCTCAGGTACTATCATTCCTTACAAACACCTTTAAAGCAGATGAAAACCCAACTGAAACATGTGTCTCAGAAGCAGATACATCACAGAAGTTCAAGGGCCCACAAATGACAACACAGACGGTTACCAGCATAAAACATGTAGAAAACCATCAAAACTGAGAGAAAAAAAAAAACCTGTTTTCATATTTAGAAAAAAAAAAGTAGGCCAATAACTTAGGTATTTAAATTGATGCATGAACCCCACAGGGCAGGAGGAAATCCAATGTACTCCAGAACCAAATTACAAGGTAGAAAAGTTCAATTCACATAAATACATGGATTAACTGATCTGAGAACTGGGTTCAGTTGTCACCTTTGGGAACATAAAATCTGTCATATTAATAACAAGAGTATTAAGATGATCCTCCTATTCAAATGCTAATCACAATAAGGGCTTTTCTACGTGTTATCAAGCAAAATAAAACATTTTTCAAATATAAAGATTCTACAAACTTCATAATACCTCCAGAGCCTTATTAAAAGTGTTCACACATTTAAGTAAAATTAAATTCCAGCCTAATCACCTCAGGCAGATATCTTTCCATGTGAGGTAGCTTGCCCCCAGAGTCACATCTGAACAACCATACACAGGGGATTTCACAGTGATTTATCTCTTGTGGCATTACATATATTGAATTCAGATTATGTATGTTGCAAAACTAGTGGTTTAATGATCTAGAGGCCATGTCCACAATCTTAGCACCTAATCACTTTGACCAGGGTGGAAGAATGCAGATATTTAAAAAAACAAAAAAACAGAAAACAGAAAACTTCCTAGAATAAGACTTATTTCTGGAAGGCAAGGCTGCCAAGCCCTTATACCTAAGGAGAATTACAGTTTATATTCAGAACACCACAGCCTGGATTCTTCAGGTAGTTTGGAAATAAATGACATTCGTCACAGAAGCTTACAGTCCTGTGCCCTCTGCACTCAAGCAACAAAGCCAAGGCCTCAATCCCAGTTTGAGTTCCTTAAAGATTTCATTCAATTATTTAGTCTAGTGATGAGCATCACGCAGTATTTAGCAAAGTCCTATGGATTTATTCTCATCACTGTACAAAGTATATTAGGAGAATGAACACTCAGCTGCAGAAACTACCAATTTCTCAATCTCTGAGATTTAACACAATAGAAGCATATTCCCGCTTATCTCACAGTGCCTTGACTTTTGTTGGGCAGGATCCTGGTTCTTTACAACTTGTGTCACCATCACATCTGAGGGCCTTTTCTCACCCCGCCCCCCACTGAATTATTTACATTCACTTAGCCAACTAGTAAAGAGAGTAAGTATGGAAAATAAGGGACAAGAGAAAATGGATTGATAATCCAGTCTCTGCTATGTAAACGGCCTAATTTGTGTTTAAATTCAAAAAGAGGAATTTCATAGGAAAAACATGGGAATGGTAGGACAAATTACAAAATTCCCTAGGTGAGGGCGCCTGGGTGGCTCAGTCGGTTAATCATCTGCCTTCAGCTCAGGTCGTGATCCTGGAGTCATGGGATCACTGTCTGGGCTCCCTGTTCCCTGGGGAGCCTGCTTCTCCCTCTCCCTCTTCTCCACCCCACCCCACCCCCTGCTTATGCTCTCTCTCTCTTTCTCTCTCTCAAATAAATAAATAAAATCTTAAAAAAATTCCTCTAGGTAAATTATAGCTTCAACAGAGAAAATTCAAAATAAAAAGTTTATGCCCCACGCATCAATTCCCTCAGCCAGCCACTGACACACACCTTGTCCACCTGGTCTTTTTCACATCCTCAGGGCTGGATCTGAGCCTCTGCAACCACCCCCATGTCCAAGAGCATGCAGGATACTGGGAGTGTGTTGGGAAGCGGAAATAATAAATAGAGGAACACAGTGTGGTGGGAGCAAGAACAGAGACATATTAAAAGGTGCTGCCTCGGGTGCCTGGGTGGCTCAGTTGGTTAAGCGACTGCCTTTGGCTCAGGTCATGATCCTGGAGTCCCGGGATCGAGTCCCGCATAGGGCTCCCTGCTCGGCGGGGAGTCTGCTTCTCCCTCTGACCCTCCCCCCTCTCGTGCTCTCTCTCTCTATCTCATTCTCTCTCTCAAATAAATAAATAAAATCTATAAAAAAAAAAAAGGTGCTACCTCTTCTGGATTCTTCTTTGTGTCTGCTTAGTCTCAGAAATTCTTTGTGACAACAACACATTTGCCTTTGAATTGCCATTTCTTGGTCTCCTGGAAAAGGTGTGAGGACCTTGGAGTATCTGTGTAAGAGCAAATAAAAGAGGGAAAATGCTTAAATAGACTGACTAAAAATTAAACATTAATATCTAGTGTATAGCAAAAACCATTAAGGTATTCATTCCCTCTAGTCTAATCATTGTTTTCGTGAGAACGTATCCTAAATAAATCATTCAACAGAAGCAAATTGTTTGATAAATCAACAGGTCTATTGAAGAGTAAGTTATAATAGTTTAAAAATAGAAGAAGGAAGAGCCCAAATACCCAATACTAAACATACATTTACTTGATGGAATATGATAGACTCATTAAAATCATACTAAGTTGCCACGTCAAAATGTTTATGTCACTGTTTTAATACAAGCAGACAATGAAATGTTTCTTTCACATAGAGTATAATACACATAAAAAATGAAAGTATTGCTTTATTGTGATGAAATGACAGGTAATTTTTTAATTCAAACATTATCTTTAATATTGCTACATCACCTCGGTAATTAAAACATTTATACCATCTGCATGTGGGAGGCCAAACATACAATTTATTATTCCTTCTGAAAAAAATTGTCATTTCACAAAATTACTAGCATTTGTCATCTAGGATTTTTTATTTGAGTTGCATGTCCCCCTTTTCCCCAACTGTATTGCTTTCTTCTTCACAGGATCCTCCCCCAAATCCTTTCTCCTGTTTTCTTCAAGCACATTTTCTCCAGAATTGTAACATTCCCTTTGGCCCTCAGAGGCCCGGATTCCTGGGTAAAGGAGAAAGCCCATAGCCATATCCATTCCCAGCAGTCATGATTTGCCATCTCTTCCCTAAAATCCAGAAAATCCCTAAACTCTGGGGCAGAAGAAATTGTGTTTGCTCTGAGTCATACTTGAGGCAGGAGGTAAACAATAGTTTGGGAAGACACAACAATAAATGTCCTCTAGGGTTGTAGGGTTGAGAATTAAGTAAGATAATATATGTAAATTCTCAGATTAGGAGCTGTTCTGTAAATTGCTTCAGGTCAAATTCTGACGGTTCATCTCATTGTGATATTGGGCAATTTATCTAGAATTTCTATGCCTCAATTATTCCATCATGTGAAGGACAAGAAGCGGAGAGGAGGGGAGCTGCTAGCACACAAAGGCAGTGTAAGGATTAAATGAGATAATGGATGCACTTGCTTAGGAAGATCTTGGCATATTGTGTTTACTCAGATGGGTCAGCTGTTTTCTCAGTAATAGTTATGAGGGTGGAAAGAGATTGTGTTTTCATTTAAATATGGGTGAATTATGTAGCACTGACGAGGTGTAAAATTCCTCCACTTTCTGACCTCCCTTCTGTAAGTGTCACCTGCGTGTCAGATGACAGGGGTCCTTGTTCCTACTTGCCCCACCTGCGTTCTTGTCCCCATCTCTTCAAATCTTAAATATAAACCCATAATTTTTCTCTCGTATTTTCTTTATCTTCAACCAGTCCCATTTTGATTATCTTTCTACCCAAGCTTGTAAACATATACAAATCTCTATCATTCTCTGGGGAAAAAAAAAAAAAAATCTTTCCCAGATCATTTTTAAACCTACTCTTTCTTTCTCCTTCAATTTTAAACTCATTTTCCAGTGATAGCCATTTGCTCTGTTACACTCAGGTTTCAATCTACCCGAAAAGTTTCTGGCCAGACCATTCCATTGAAACTTCTCTAACTAAAGTCATCAATGAACTTCATATCAGCAAAGAATATTTTTCATTACTTATTAGATTTCTCTGGTAAATATAATATAATTTTATGATGTATTTCTGTTGTTTATGTTTGTTTTCTTCAGTCTTTCATTCGTATTATCTGTACCTCCTTGGCTTCTAGGATTCTAACCACATCTTTCTATCTGCGCTCACTACTCTACTACTTTTTCATTTCCAGATTCCTCCTCCATCAACCACCAAGACTCAGCATTCCCCAAATTTTGAGCACTGCTCTTCTCTCTCACAAGAAATGCTCAATAGTCAACCTCAAGTGACTGTTGGTTTCACCTATGATGCTGAAATTGATAACTTCCAAATCTATATTTCTATCCTTGACCAGTACCCTGAACATATCAGACTCAGAGTAAAATAGCACCCAGCCTGTACATATTGACAATAAATACTTGTGGAAAAAATAATAAAAAAGAATTTTTATTACACCATTTCAATGTCCCAGACCTGCCCCAAAGGCTAAAATTAACCTAAGGAGAAATTCCTGAGAAGGAGCAAAGCCTTCTCTGTATTACTGGTCTCTGAATGGCTACAACATACAGCCATTTACGCAAATCAGGAATGTGGAAGTCATCAAAATTCTTCAGTCTATCCTCTTTCCATATTATTCTCCTTCAAGATATCAGCAAGTATTGATTTCACTCCCTGGTATTTCCCAAATCTATTTTTTTCCTTTCTATTTTACTTCTGCTGCTCTAGTTGATGTCATCAGTTCCTACCTAAAATATTGCAGTAAGGAGCCATCTAATCAGTCTTGCCTGAAACTTTGCACTGTCTGAAATCCACTCTGCCCTCCAGAAAGTTTACCTAAAACACAACAAATGACTATACCACATATTTCTCTCTTTGCAGAACTTCAGTGGCCTTTGATTACTTACAGGATAATGTGCCAGATTTTCAGTGTGCCATGCCCCTTCTACAATTTTTGCTCTTTGACTCACCTAGCTATGAACTTTGCCATTTTTAAGACCTATTTCCTGTAGTACAGCATAGTAGATAATGAAAAGTCTCAGTCTGAAGATACGCAGGCCTTCACAAAAGCAAACACAAACTCTGTACCCTCAGAACTTTCCTTCAACAACAGCCTCAAATTAAAAAGATTTAGATTATGACATCATAGGCAAAACTCACTAAACATACAAGAAAAGAAGGCATCATGCACAAGAGTAGACAGAAACAACAGATCATAGAATCAGATGTCCAAATACCTTAACTGTGGAATTATGAAACACTGAATATAAAAAAATATGTTAATAAAAGGGAAATTTTAAGTGTAAGAAAATATAAAATGCCAGTCTTATTTGAAAAAAAAAAAGCCAAATATGTCTTTTGGAAATAGAAAGTATAGTATTAGAAGTTTTGAAAAATCTATAATGGAAGATTTAAAGGTAAATAGACATGATTGAGGAAGTAACTGATGAATTGGTCTAGAATGTAGCTTTAAAAGATGGGAAATATGAGAAAGAGGTTATAAGATGAAGTGAGAATATCCATAATGTAGCTAATCTGATTCTAGAATGAGAATAGATAAGGAATAAATAGAAGCTATATTTTAGGAGATAATGACTAAAATTTTTCTAGAACTACTAACAGTTACAAATCAATAGCTTCAGGTAAACCACACACCTATTTTACATATCAGAAACAAGGAGATGACTCCAGAAATAGCTATAGTAAAAATACAGATTACTTACAGAGGAAAAATTATTGGAATGGCAACTGCTTTCTGAGCTGCAACAATGAAAACTGGAACACAGTGTAATAAAATATTCATTGTCTAATAGGCAATAACTGTCAATGTAGAGTTGTGTTCACAGTAAATGTATCTTTCAAGAATGACGTGTAATAAAGACAGTTTTTGAGAAGAAAAAAAGTGTGAATTTGCTGCCAACAGATCTTTTCACATACCACTGGTGAGAATATAAATTTATATGACCAATTTAGAAAACAGTTTAGGATTACCCAGTCCAGTACACTTGGACATGGACACACCCTTACAGCCAAGTTTTACCCCTACACATGTTCCATAGGAAAAACTCTCCTATATGTGCACTAAGAAAAACATCCTAGGATATTCATAGTAGACACAATGTCAATAAGCATGATATTAAAATGGGTAACTATCATTATAATATAGTTAATACAGTGTAACAAATGGGTAAATCACAAACTGAAACAAGGCATATAATATATGTAGTATGAGCAATTTATATAAATTTTCAAAACACATGGAAAGTTAATAATTATTTAGAATCAGAAATATATGGTAAAAATACAAAAAAAAAAGAATAAAGAAAACCAAGAATCTGATAAATAGAGAAACGAGGACAATGTTATCTGGGTGGGGTGGAAAGCAATGGAATGGGAAGGAATATATCATGGGCTTCAAGAGTCATGATCAGGGGAGCCTGGGTGACTCAGCCATTAAGCATCTGCCTTTGGCTTGGGTCATGATCTCAGGGTCCTGGGATCAAGTCCCACATTGGGCTCCCTGCTTGGCAGGAAGCCTGCTTCTCCCTCTCACACTCTCCCTGCTTGTGTTCCCTCTCTGGCTATCTCTCTCTGTCAAAAAAATAAATAAAATCTAAAAAAAAAAGTTATGATCATTTTTAAATGGAGCATGGGATACATGAATGCTTGCCTTATTGTTATCCTTTATATCTTACCTATATTTTCATAAATATTCAAATGTATCTACCCAATATTTAATTTGAAAAGTTAAAGTGAAGGAAAGGCATCCACTCCACACTCTGAGTTTTCTTCCAAATTGCCTGTACACAAGCTTGTCCATCTTGGAATACTGCTCTCGCCTATTTTTGCCTGGCTAATACTTGTGCTTACCTTTACTCTCAAAACCCTTTTCTCAAACCCATGGTGGATCTAAGGACTGCCTTCCTCTACCCTTCCCCCAAATACATATATACATACCTTCCTTTGTTGTCTGTGAGTGCAAACCAGTCTACCATGCTTTACATAATATGCTGAAGACACTTTACTTCCCTCTCCCCAACATATTGCAAGTTCCTATAAAGTGGGCATTTTCTCTTATTTTGCATGCCCAGTGTCTAGTTCATAGTAGATGGTCAATGAAAATTACATGGTTTGTCACTTGGAAGTAGAGTTATGTCCTTCTATCCACCAGAGTCATTCTGGAGGAGGTGAAAACTGAACAAGGTCTGAAAGGAGAAAGTAGAGGAGAATGAGGAATTTATTTATTTTTATTATGTTACATTAGTCACCATACAGTGCATCGTTAGTTTTTGATGTAGTGTTCCATGATTCATTGTTTGTGTATGATACCCAGTGCTCCATGTAATACATGCCCTCCTTGATACCCATCATCGGGCTAACCCATCCCCCCAGCTCCCTCCGTTCTAAAACCCGCAGTTTGTTTCCGGGAGTCCATAGTCACTCATGGTTCCTCTCCCCCTCTGATGTCCCCCCCTTCATTTTTCCCTTCTTTCTCCTAATGTCCTCCATGCTATTCCTTATGTTCCATAAATGAGTGAAACCATATGACAATTGACTTTCTCTGCTTCACTTACTTCATTTAGCATAATCTCTTCCAGTTCCATCCATGTTGATGCAAAAGTTGGGTATTCATCCTTTCTGATGGCTGAGTAATATTCCATTGTCTATATGGACCACATCTTCTTTATCCATTCATCTGTTAAAGGGCATCTCGGCCCCTTCCATAGTTTGGCTATTGTGGACATTGCTGCTATGAACATTGGGGTGCATATGGCCCTTCTTTTCACTACATCTGTGTCTTTGGGGTAAATGCCCAGTAGTGCAATTGCTGAATCATAGGATAGCTCTATTTTTAACTTTTTGAGGAACCTCCACACTGTTTTCCAAAGTGCCTATACCAAGTTGCATTCCCACTAACAGTGTAAGAGGGTTTCCCTTCCTCCACAACCTCTCCAACATTTGTTGTTTCTTGCCTTGTCAATTTTTGCCATTCTAACTGTTGTAAGGGGGTATCTCAATGTAGTTTTGATTTGAATTTCCCTGATGACTAATGATGATGAACATTTTTTCATGTGTCTGTTAGCCATTTGTATGTCTTCTTTGGAGAAGTGTCTGTTCATGTCTTTTGCCCATTTTTTGACTGGATTATTTGTTTTTTGGGTGCTGAGTTTGAGTTCTTTATAGATCTTGGATATCAGCCCTTTATTTGTAGTGTCATTTGCAAATATCTTCTCCCATTTCCTGTGTTGCCTCTTTGTTTTGTTGACGGTTTCCTTTGCCATGCAGAAGATTTTGATCTTGATGAAGTCCCAAAAGTTCATTTTCGCTTTTGTTTCCCTCGCCTTTGGAGACATGTCTTGAAAGAAGTTGCTGTGGCTGATGTTCAAGAGGTTACTGCCTATGTTCTCCTCTAGGATTTTGATGGATTCCTGTCACACACTGAGGTCTTTCATCCATTTTGAGTTTATCTTTGTGTATGGTATAAGAGAATGGTCCAGTTTCATTCTTTTGTATATAGCTCTCCAATTTTCCCAGCACCATTTATTGAAGAGACTGTCTTTTTTCCTTTGGATATTTTTTCCTGCTTTGACAAAGATTAGTTGACCATAGAGTTGAGGGTCCACATCTGGACCCTCTCTTCTGTTCCATGGATCTGTGTGTCTGTTTTGTGCCAGTACCATGCTGTCTTGGTGATCACAGCTTTGTAATATAGCTTGAAATCAGGCAAAATGGTGCCCCCAGCTTTGTTTTTCTTTTTCAACATTTCCTTGGTGATTCGGGGTCTTTTCTGATTCCATACCAATTTTAGGATTGTTTGTTGCAGCACTTTGAAAAATGCCATTGTTTTTTGACCGGGATGGCATTGAAAGTATAGATAGCTCTGGGCAGCATAGATATTTTAACAATGTTTATTCTTCTGATCCATGAGCTTGGAATGTTTTTCCATCTTTTGGCGTCTTCAATTTCTTTCATAAGTGTTCTGTAGTTTCTAGAGTACAGAATTTAAAAGTTGAAATGATGGGGAATTCCATCAGGATTACAAATTATTCTGATGTTGCTTCTACAGCTATGGCCAGAAGTTCTTACTGCCCCATTAATATGCATGTACATCTCTGCTTCCAAGTCCTGCTTCAATCCTTCTTTTCCTTGGTATGTGGAATGCCTCCCTTTGCTCATCTTACACTCACCCAACTCATGTATTAAAAAACTTGATCCTAGGGGGCACCTGGGTGGCTCAGTCGTTAGGCATCTGCCTTTGGCTTGGGTCATGATCCCAGAGCCCCGCATTGGGCTCCCTGCTCAGCAGGAAACCTGCTTCTCCCTCTCCCACTCCCCCTGCTTATGTTCCTGCTCTCACTACCTCTCTCTCTCTGTCAAATAAATAAATAGAATCTTAAAATAAAAAAAGGAACAAATAATAAAGAAAAAGCTTGATCTTAGAAAGACAACTTTCCTCATTCATATCCAGTACTCAGGAATCATTTAATTAAATTAGAAATCATTGATTGAGCTGGTGACTAGCTGGTCACTTTACATTTTCAAGACTCCTGTTACCCTTGGAAAGATAAGTAGCCCTATGTGATAAGTAAGCCATTTAGGGCCTGACTTCTGTAAGAATTTTTTTTTTTGTCAAGGAAAACATTTGTCACATAAGAAAACACATCAAGAATAACTTTAGTTATGGATGAGGGATAAACAAAGGTACAAGATTCCTAGAACCAGTTCTCATGGAAACTAAGATAATAACCTTGTTTGTCAGGATCAGCAACAGACATTTCCACAGTAATGTTCTCCAGGGGATATAGTCCCTCAGGGTCAGAGGTTTTATTGAGCATCTAATATGCATTCAACTTGAAGAAACTAAGGAAATAATGCTTTGTCTTAACCTTTATGATTTAAAAATTATTTCATTGAGAAAACAGTAAAACACCCATATGGCATTAAATAATATAAAGAAGCTATTCCATTTTATTACAAATATTACTGAAGATCTATGACATATCATTCTTCTAGGCATGGGACATAACTAAGAATGAATTATGTTGTGAAATCTATTTTTCCATATATTTTGAATAGCCATCAAGGCTTCTCTATTTTCACTGCCTCTAAGAACCTAGAATGGTGCTTTAAACAGGTTCCATGATCAATCAAGGTATGTTTTAGATGATCATGGCAGCTATGTATATGTAGGAAAAGTTGGTGGATAGTTTATAGTTTTAGAATACCTTAGTGCCTTTGGGACTGCATAGGGCAAAGACATGGTGGCATGTATATTTTATGTGTATTTATTTTAAGTGTATTCTGACTATTGCCTCCATGGTGGTACTGTCCCCTCTCTACTCAACTCAGCTGTTTCCATTAGCCTGAATTCAAATGTTGCTGAACACGCTATTGATCTGAATTAGCATGAAGTAGGCTATCAGTTAAAATGGTCCTATGAGCACTCATCCATTGTCCACCATCAACTATGTCTGGATCACTATCTAAAGAATTGCCTGAGGACTAAAGGGACCAAATGTGGAAAAAAACAGAAGGGTGGAGAGTAGGATGACTTTCCTCTGGCTTCTTCAGAATGCCTAAGGTTTAGAGGAAAATCACAACCGGGTCCTTGAGCTCTCCATCATCTTTACTACAGGAAATACAGGCTACTATTTCCTTCCTGTCTGAGGACTTACGTAGCTTATGCATCCCCTTACTGTCAGCCATTTCAGTTCCCCAGTACAATGGTCAATTCTCTTTTATAATAACACTTTCCTTTCTTACTACTCCCAAGAGATAAAACTGGTTTATTATATCTTCAAAGATCTCGTTTCTCAGAAACTCAATATTCCTCATTTAAAGCCTGTCTTTTGGCTTCATGCTCTCTTCCATTAGTGATGGGAAAACAAACAAAGGGCCAGACATCTTTGGATATGTACCACAGGGGCCAGGCAAGAGCTAGCAGCTCATAGACATGATCTAATATAACCCTCATAACACTGAATCAGCTGTTATTATTCTCTTTATTTGCATATAAGAGAGATTAAGTGCATCTTAATGCACATCTGAATTAAACCAACCATTCAAACTTTCAACCAAATTGTATCAAACCCAACCTTGTGTTGTTTACACTAAACCTACCAAAACCTTTTGTTTCTCAAGGAAATGGGAAATAGTGCCAGTCTTGAGTAAGGGAGATTCGACTCTCTTCAAGAAAGTTAACAGAATTTTATTGTGAGAACTTTGCTAGGGAATATTTTATATTCCCTATGAATATATGAATATAAATATTTTCTAGGAAAAGTTTTGTGTTTGTATGCATACATGTGCTATATCCAAGTTCACTATAAATTATTGACCCTTTTATACTCTAAAGAATTTGAAAATATGTATTTTTTTTGCAGATTTTAAGATTTTTTATTGTTCTCACATCATTAGGAATTAAGAAAAAAGAGAATGGTCTCCGCAGTGTTCATTTCTTTAGTAATCCTCAAAAGAAACATAAAATGTGACCTATACTTCCTTAGCCAAAACTAAATATAAAATCTGCCACCCTGAGCTGAATAGTCCTTATGCTAACTCTTGGAAAGGAATGGCCTGTTTCCTCTCAATTCCATCTGGATCTTTCCATTCAGCTGAGATTAATGGATTCAGCTAATGAGTCACCCTGTCAGTGTCTAGTTGTTTAGCACTGGAGTTAAAAAACAAAACAAAACAAAAAACCTTCCACCTCTCCTTATAGCAATTAAATTTCTTAGCTGAATAAAACATTCAAAAGGAATATATAAAGTTAGGAAAAATAGATTTGCCTCTTTCCAAATAACAGTAGGGGTATTTTATAAGGTGTAATTCCAAAATGGCCACATTTGGATGGGTTCAGATACAACAGGGTATCTACAAATTGGATTTGGCATTTATTACAGCAGTTGAATGAGATATTATGACCTTTCCTTTACATACTTGGCTGCCCATTATATTACATATGTGATTAATGTGTGTGAGTGTGTTTATGTGGATGTGTGTGTTTACCAACTCTGCCTATTTCCTTTTTGGAACACAATGGATGATCATAAAATGATTACTTGTGGACTACAAGAAATTAGAACACATAAAATACAGGAATCCCAACTGTGTGCCCTTCTTTTTCCTGTAATTGGCTTCCTGAAGTATTAGACTTACAGTGAAAAAAAGGAAGGAACAGGACATTTCTGAGTGCCTCTGATTCACAGGAATAGTTCATTATGTTGGTTGTAATTATGTCAGGTGAGGAACCAGAGAGACAGAAAGAAAAGAAAGGACCAGAAGAGACACAAACAACATTTTAGGATAGGTGTAACGGTGAGTACAGGTGATGGCCTAGAAATAAGGATATCTAGGAGAAAAAGATCACAATGAGGCACTGAGAAAAACTGTAGACAAATGTGGCACAGATAAAAGAAAGTTGTATTTTACAAAGCTTCAGGTACCTGGAAACAAAATCCCAGTTTATGGCCTTTGAGAATGCATGGTGTAAGAAGATAGGAAGCCAGGACATTAATCTGAAGCACTTTCAAGAACATTCAAGACTAAAAGTCTCAGCAGTTTTAATAAATGTCACGTGTGTTAGGTTAAGATGTTCAGAGCCAGCTTTTGGAAGTACTGAATGGTTAAAATATAATAACTTGCATCTCCTGAAGAAGTACAGAGGATAACCCTGGGATACACTTACCAGAAGAATGGCTGAACTCCTGCATCTTTAGATGTGACCCTGGAAAAATTATTTCCAACAAAAAAGACATATTTCCTAAGAAAGGAATCATCTCCAGGAAGGCTAGACCAGCATTGACATGGAAAGAAAGAAACCATGACAATTATTTTCCACAGCCTTGAAAATGGAGAGAAGCCTGGGGTGTTTAATACTTCAAGGGACTCCTCTGGTGGTGGGAAATGAAGTGGATGACTTTAAAAAATATGAGGTTGTTTACATAAGCCTTATATCAGGGAAAGTATAATCTTATAAAGAATATTAAAAATCAATATGATATTTATTTGAACAGTTGAATGACCCATTTGATCATAATGTATTATTTGTTTTATCTATTTTTGAATCCAATATGCAAAAATTTTGTTTAGAATATCTGCATCTATGTCATAAAGAATATTGGTCAGAATGTTTTTTTCTTTTTTATTATTTTATTTTTTCATCATGATAAGCATACTCTTTAATCCCCATCACATATTTCACCCATCCCCCTGACCAACCTCTCCTCTGGTATCAGTTTTTTCTCTATAGTTAAGTGTCTGTTTCTTGGTTTGTCTCTCTCTCTTTTTTTCCTTTGATCATTTGTTTTGTTTTTCAATTCCACATATGAGTGAAATCATATGGTGTCTTTCTCTGACTTATTTTGCTTAGCATAATACTCTGTAGCTCTATCCATGTTGTTGCAAATGGCAAGGTTTCATTCTCTTTTATAGCTGAATAATATATTCCAGTGTGTGTGTGTGTGTGTGTGTGTGTGTGTGTGTGTGTGTGTGTGTGTGTGTGTGTACACCACATCTTCTTTATCCATTCATCTATTGATGGACACTTGGGCTGTTTCCATAACTTGGCTATTGTAGATAATGCTGCTATAAATATAGGGGTGCATGTATCCCTTTGAGTTACTATTTTTGTATTCTTTAGGTAAATACCTCGAAATGCAATTGCTGGATCTCAAGGTAACTTTTTTGAGGAATCTCCATACTGTTCTCCAGAGTGGCCGGACAAGTTTGCATTTCCACCAAAAGTGCAAGAGGGATCCCCTTTTCTCCACATCCTCACCAATACTTATAGTTTCTTGTGTTGTTGATGTTAGCCATTCTGACAGATGTGAGGTGATATCTCATTGTGGTTTTAATTTGCTTTTCCCTGATGATAAGTGATTGTTGAGCATCCTTTCATGTGTCTGTTGGACAACTGTATGTCTTCTTTGGAGAAATGTCTGGTCATGTCTTCTGTCCATTTTTAAATTGAATTATTTGGGTTTTGGGTGTTGAGTTGCACTGGTTTTTTAAATATTTTGGATACTAATCCTTTATTGGATATGTCATTTGCAAATATCCCCTCCCATTCAGTAGGTTGACTCTTAGTTTTGATTGTTCTGTTAGTTGTACAGAAGCTTTTTATTTTGATGTAGTCTCAATAGTTTATTTTTTATTTGATTTCCCTTGCCTCAAGAGACATATCTAGAAAAATGTTGCTATAGCCTGAAGGTTTATTTTCTTGTAACATCTTTGTCCAGTCTTTTCATCAGGGTAATAATGGCCTCAAAACATAACAAGTATTCTGTCTTCTTCAATTTTTTGGAAGAGTTTTTGTAGAACTGGCAGTATTTCTTCCTTAAATGATCAGTAGAATTCACCAATGAACCCATCTGGGTGTAGAATTTTCTATGTGGGAAGATTTTTCACTAGAAATCACACTACTGTGGTTGATACAGAGCTATTACATTTCTTTTTAAATTGGGTTTTCTAGTTTGAGTCACTCAAAGAATTTGTCCATTTCTTCTAAGTTGTAGAGATCAGCATAAAATCATTCAAAATATTATCTTATTAACATTTCAATATGTGTAGAATGTATACCAATGTCACCTTTCTCAATTCTAACACTGACAATTTTGTATCTTTGATTCATTTTTCTGATTAGGTTAAAGATTTGTCAATTTCTTAAAATTTGTTTCAAAGACCAAAAAAGATCATTTGGTTTTAATGTCTTTCTCTATATTTTTCCTTCTTTCTAGAATATTGATTTCTGCTCTGATATTTATCCTTTCTTTTCTCTTACTTACTTTGCACTTAATTTGCTCTTCATTTTCTAGTTTCTTAGGGTGAGCTGAGGCCATTGGCTCGATACTATTCTTGTTTTCCAATATAGACATTAATGTGATAAATTTCCCTCTAGCTACTGCTTTAGCTTATCCCATAAATTTTGAAATGTTGTGTTTTCATTTGCATCCAGGACAAAATTTTAATTTCTTTTTTGCTTCTTTTTTGACATGGGTTATACAGAAGCATGGTATTCAATTTCCAAATATTTGGAAACTTTCCAGAGATCTTCCTAGTTTGTATTTCTAATCTAGTTCCCTTGTAGTCAGAGACCATATTTTTGAAAAAAATTACTGAGACCTACTTTAAGGCCGAATATGTCTTTTCCTGGTAAATGTCCATGTGCACTTGGAAAAAAAATGTGTATTTTGCTATTGTTAGGTGGAGTGCTCTATTAATGTCAAAATTTCAGGTTGGTTCACCTGTGATGATTAATTTTATGCATCAACTTGATTGGGCTAAAGGATGCCTAGAAAGCTAGTAAAACATCATTTCTAGGTGAGTCTGTGAGGGTATTTCTAGAAGAGGTTAGTATTTAATAATCAGTAGACTGAGTAAAGATCACCTTCACCAATATAGGTGAGCATCATCCAATCTGTCAAAGGCCTGAATAGAACAAAAAGATGGAAGAGGAATGAATTTGCTCCCTGCTTAAGTACCTAATTCTGCCCTTGGACATCAGCACTTGTTGTTCTTGGACCTCTGGATTCAAACTAGAACTTATACCATTAGCTCGTTGGTGCTCAGGCCTTTGGGTTGGACTGAAACTGCACCATCACCTCTCCTGGGCTTCCATCTTGAAGATGGTAGATCAAGGGACTTGTCACCCTCCAAAATCATGTGAGCCAACCCCTTATAATGTCTCTTTCTATGTATCTCTCCACAGATATTCTACTGGCTCTATTTCTCTAAAGAATCCTAACTAACACAATTGTGTTATTCAAGTCTTTTATATACTTAATGATATTCTTTTTACTTGTTTTATCTACTATTGAGGTAGGAATATTGAAGTATCTGAATATAATTGTGGCTTCTCTATATTTCTTTTTCAGTTATATCAAGTTTGCGTGTGTATTTTGAAGCTCTGTTATTTGGAATGTAAATGTTTGGGATTATGATGACCTCTTGATGAACTGACTTTTTCATCATTATGAAGTAACCTTCTGTTTCCCTAATAATATATTGTTTCTCTGCAGTCAACTTCATGGGATCTTAATATAGCCAGTATAGCTTTATTTTCATTAATGTTAGCATTGCTATACTTTCTTTTTTCTCCTTTTATTTTCAACTTACTTATGTCATTATATTTAAAGTGCATTTCTTTTGGGTCTTGCTTTCTTATTCAAACTGATAATCTCTGCCTTTTTATTGGGATTTTTAAAAAAATATTTATTTATTTATTTGAGAGAGAGAGAGAGAGATCATGAGTGGGGGAGGCAGAGGGAGAAGGAGAGAGAATCTTAAGCAGACTCCGTGTGGAGCATGGAGACTGATGCGGGGCTTGATCTCACAATCCTGAAATCATAGCCTGAGCTCCAGAGTTGGACGCTTAACTGACTGCTCCACCCATGCACCCCTTATTGAGATTATTTTTAAACCATTTACATCCAATATGATTTTGAAATGGTGAGGTTTAAGTCCAATGCCTTGAAAACCATTGTTTCATACATTTTATCTGTCTTTTGAATATTTGGAGGATAAATTCAATTACTTTTATTCCATGTTGACCTGATGTGGAAGTTGCTATATTGGAATTTAAGTACATGTTTACGGTTCTATCTTATATTCTATGTCATTAATGCATTACAAGCAGAAAATGCCTTATTCATCTTTCTTGAACTTTTGACATTATTGGTATTTTACAGCTAGAATCTAAAATTGCTTGGCTATCTTTTCAACAAATAATGGAATGAATACATCCATTCATTCTTCACTAAGGAGTATCAGTTGCAAATGGGTGCTTTATCCTAAGGTTAACTTCTCATTACAAGCCCATAAACATCATCTGGGTTAAAAGTTGTGCTTCTGTTCTATGGTCTCAGACTATTTTTAACTTTAAAGCAGGGTGGGGGGAGGTAACTTAAACTGATTTTATGTACTTTTGGAATCAATGGGTTTATTGGATATACCACCAGTATTCCAACAGGAATGTTAGTGTGTCAAGTATATGTTCCAACAGGATGTAAGAGAGAAAACTAGCATTAAAATTACTTGCCTGATTATTTCTTCTTGTCTTACAGAATAAGATGCTTATTTTAAGTGTCATAAATGCTATTAATTCAATACTGGAGAGAGAAAAAATGAATATTTGACCAGCACAGTTAGTGCATTCAATTGAAATACTGGTTTTAGCCCTTTCCAAATCACAAATGTGGAAAAGTCCAGAATAAGATGAGCAGTTTGACCTGTCTCAATTAGTCAGAGTTTTAAAACCAGTGACACTAATTTTAAAAACCATCTTCAAATATTTAAAGAGCGATTGGTTCAAATTAAGTTAAAAAAATACTACTATTTTCTGAATTCAGGTATTAAGATTAGTTGAACTTGATCAATACTAATGCTATAAACATGCTTTTAAATTTGTTTTTTAATTTACAACTTTTTTGTGTGTTCATTGCAGTATAACAAATATAGAAGATATTTGGGTTTACTTATTAAGCCACAAATCCAATTTTCCTGTAAATTTGGACTAGTACCTAACTAGAAATTTTAAAGGGAAGAAAAAAGCAGGCACATCTTATATTTTGAAGAAGTTGTGGAAAATATATCCTTAAAAATGCTTTTTCCCAAAAGAAAAAAAAGAATATGACCTCCCCCTTTAAAAAGATTTGAGAATTTGAGTGAAAGATGAAAAATGATTCTTTCTCCATACAGTGAAACCACAGGCAAAACAGAATAGTTTTGGCATCTTAGGAGCTGTAGAGCGAAAAATGAGTACCCAGAAGTAGGTAATTCTATTTTGGTTGTACAGTTAAAGAAACTTAAGGGAAACACTTTTTTTTTTTAAGATAAATAGATAGATAGATAGATGTGTATGTATATACTTGAAGTATTATAAATTGGCCAACATATAGTTAAGCTGCTATAATTCAAAGTATGTTAAAGGCAAAATTATAATTGGGCATCTTTTATCACAAATGACTTAAAAGTAAGATTGGGTTCCATAGAATATGAATCGTCTGAATACTTACATATTCTGTTACATCAACTTGGTGAGCTATTGCCACTACTGCTCTAGCATGTAATTTATTAATAGTAATATTAAGCAATATTCCCTTGATTTCCATAACTGTAGTTTCTCCGGACAGTGTGATGCCACAAATAAGCTAGGATAATGGTTGTTGTCATTTGTATTCATTATTTTGGAAGCTGCTCCCAAAATAGAACTACTGGTAATAGTTACCATGTCTGATTTTGTGTTCAAGAAGGTTATGATTTTAAGAAATGCTTGCCCTGTTATGAACCACAGTTTGTTGGCCTCCTATCAGCAACACTGAAGTTTACCTAAACCAGGTAAGTGTTTAAGGGACTCTTCCCGAAGGCTTGAAATTACCAAAGATGCACTTAATAATTTCTCTAGGTGAAGTTGCACTGCAAGGCACACTGTCCCAACCAGCCACACAGGCTGGCAAGATAGTTTATATGCACAGGAACTCACAGTCCCAGAGTTTATCCCCTGAAGAATGTTTTTCAAGTTTTCCTTTAAGCACATCATACTGTTTTCCATTTAAAGGCCTTGGCCTCCTACCACTGGATAATAGCATGTTGTTGAGTAGAGAAATGACATTGGGAGAACAGCTCTTAAATGAGGAAGACCTGAAGGATTGTTGGAGGCAGGGTATTTTACAAATGTCAAAGATGATTATTCTCCAGGACATAAAATAAAGGTAAATAGAGAACATAAATCTTGTCTTTCTACACTGAAGGTTTTATTGTGTTTCCCCTAGTTATTGCAAATCCAATTTTCATTGGAATCCCATTGGGTGTGTGGCTCACACTAATTTTTGAGTTTGGAAGAATTATCAGAGAACAAAATCATTGTATTGCTTTTGGACTCAAATACAAATCTAGTATGAATATGGAATAGGCATTTCTGTACATTGAGAAAGTGTGTTTCTTTTCACCTTAAAAAAAAAAACAAGCTACAAGAGACGTATTTCTCTCCAAACATTAAGAAACAACTGAACTAAGTTGCAAAATACCTTCTCTTCCTAGGTTGCCAGAACATGAAAAATTGCAGAGTTTCTAGGCCTTGAGCCAACCTTATTCAGGACTCAGGAAAGAAAAAAAAAAAAACAGTCTGGATAAATTCTCAACGTAAACTGCTATGGGATCATGCTACCATGTAAGCCTGAAGAGAGGATGTACTTGTACCTCTGTCTTGCCTTTCTGTTATTCCATCCTCAGCAAAAGGCAAACCAAGTTAAAATGCTACCGCCAACCTTCCTTTCACTCAGCTCATTCAAGTCATCTTTACAGACTGCAGCCACACCTTGTGTCTACACATATTTCCTAAGTATTTCCAAAGCAAGTGGTCAGTTTTATCAATTAAAAGAAAAAAATAGATATTAGTCACATTACATGATTGAATTTACAAGGTCTAAAACAAATAATTCCACAACAGCTCTGGTTTTCTACCTGTGTTTTGTTCCAGATACATTTCATCAGTTGAAATAATCCCCCAAATCCAATATATTCAAATGAATAAACCAGAGGTCTCTGGCTGAAATGTTCATGGAGCTCTGAGCCAGCCCTCCCTGGCCCAAGAGCTTCCTCTTCCCTGAACAATTGCCAGGACCCCTCAGAACCTCTATGGCTTCACCTGGCTCAATGTACAAACCTCTAGCATAAGATCACCCAACTCAGATGCAGGCCACTTGTACCCCAAACCAATAATCATCACTAAGATAAGGTATGTGTTGAAATGGAACAAGATTAACACAAGAGATATTAGGATTTGAGTATGTGTTAGAGAATCTAAAAGAAGCCAGATGAAGCCAACTCTGATCTTCTTGATGTCTGTCTAATGATGACTAAATAAAATAGTAAACCCTCCCTTGTAGTCATGATCGTCTCACTTTTCAGTAGTTCTTTTTTTTTTTAAGATTTTATTTATTTATTTAACAGAGAAAGACAGAGTGAGAGAGGGAACACAAGCAGGGGGGAGTGGGAGAGGGAGAAGCAGGCTTCCCGCCGAGCAGGGAGCCCGATGCGGGGCTCGATCCCAGGACCCTGAGATCATGACCTGAGCCGAAGGCAGACGCTTAATGACTAAGTCACCCAGGCGCCCCTTTTCATCAGTTCTTGAGGCTACCTGTACATGATTCTCCTTCTGAACCTCCAAGGAGATGGAACTTCTCACATCAATATGCCAGAGACCCCCAGATCAAAAGGTCATTGTTTCTTCCCAGACTTACACTTTCTGCCCTGTGCTTGAGGCTCTGATGATACCTTGAGCCCCTCTGGCCTTCTGCAACCATCTTCTAGCAATCACCTATCCCAGGTAAATATGAAGCTCAAGAAGGCCCCTGTTAGGATTGAAGCAGGTTCTTGTTTTACCCCGGTCACCCAGGTCATGGACACATTCTGGTTTGCTCTTCAACTTTAACCCTAGTCAAATATTTTAGCTAGAAGGGACTGACCCACATCGGCCAGCTACTCGTCCCAACTGACATCCCTCCATGAATCTCTAGGTCTCCTTATAGCAGACAACTTTGCCCTGTCTTCCACTCTTTACATTTCCAGAGGCCACTAGAGATGCCATGTCCCTAGACAAGTGACAACCTCTTTTACAATGGCAAACTTAGAGTGGCCCTGGACTACATATTAGACCCTAGGAATGCTGGTTGCTATGTAACATTCATGCCAATATTTTCCAAAATAACCCATCTAACTTATGTAATAGAATATTCAGGGAACAAAAAGAAAGTAAATCTTTTCCTAATAGGTTATATACCTTGCTATAAAAATAATTAATTTTTGAGTTTTCAAAGATAAAAAAGAAATGACTAGAGGCTGTGCATGTGTCCAGGTAAGGAACATATGGGAAATCTCTATACCTTCTACTCAATACTGCTCTAAAAAATAAAGTCTATTTTTCCAAAAACATCAAACTAGCTCTAAAATAAATACAAACATCTGGAATAAAAGAAATTTAAAAAGTAACTCTTAACCTTTTCCCTGTCAACACTATTCTGGTTTTTACATTGTTTTCTAATTTTAAACATTGTGATAAAATATATGTAACATAAAATTTACCATTTTGCTATTTTAAGTGCACAGTCCTATGGCATTAAGTCGGTTCACATCATTGTGCAATCATTATTGCTATCCATCTCTAGAATCTTTAAATCTTTCCCCAATAAAACTCTGTCTTTATGGATTTGGCTACTTTCTAGGAACTTCATCTAAGTAGAATAATACAATATTTTTTGTAACGTGTTTTCATTTAGTATAACATCGAGGTTCTATGTTGTTACCTGTATTAGAAATTCCTTCCTCTTTAATAAAAGGCTGAATAATATTCTGTTGTATGTATATATCACATTGTATTTACCCATTCACTCATTAATGAATGCTTGGAGTGTTTCATTCTGTCTCTTAACTCTATATAATTTTGAAGTCATAAACAATAAAGAGAGAACCTTATATCATCACCATTTCCTTAAAAAAATTAAGCAAACGACATTCATGAAACACATGTTGACAAGAAAAAGAGAAAGAAAAGAAAAAGAAAAAGAAAGTGGCCATATCTTATCAGCATGAAAAGGCTTAATCTCAAAATTCAAAGCAGAAGACATATGAGTTACAGATTCTAGGATGTTATTATGTGACTATTATAAATTTAATGGAGCTTTATACAATGTCTTTATTATAATAATGGTTGATATTATGCCCACATTTTTCACCTTCTCTAACTGCTCTTCTTGTTTTTATTTCTCTACTTCACTTAGGATAGCTGCCGTCTCCTCCAAGCATTTTTCAAATACCTCAAATCCTATCTCTTGCAGAAAGTCTGACAGCTACAGTTATCCACACACCCTGATCTTGCCTTCATTCTACAAACATATGTTGATAACTACATGTGACAAACTCTTGTCTAGGTAATCAGGGCTAAGAGCTCTAACTTACTTGATTTCCTTTTGAATGTCCGCATACATTGAGAAACATGGATTTTCCATACACGTATTTGCTAATGGCTTCAGGTGTCTTAGTCTCTTTTGGTCTCTGCTATAATGTCTTGCCTAGAACTGGCCACAGAGTTCGTGTTCAACATACTTAATGATGGTTAATGGCATGTTTGCTCAGCATGTGTCCACATGCCATCTCTCCAATAAACAGCACACTCTACTGTCAAATGGGTATAAAACCTAGTGCAGGGTTGTGCCCGGGTGGCTCAGCCGGTTAAGTGTCTGCCTTTGGCTCAGGTCCCACTTCAGGCTCCCTGCTCAGCAGAGAGTCTGTTTCTCCCTCCCCCTCTACCCCTCCACCCACTTGTGTAGGCTCTCTAAAATAAATAAAATCTGAAAAACAAAAACAAGAAACCTAGTGTGTTACCTCATGTGGTAACAACAGAATGGTTGAGCTGAAGAAACTATATTCATTACCCGAGTAACAGCACAAAGGTAAGTATCAGATTCCAAAAACTACTACAAACCATTAGAAAGCATATGGTAAGTGACGCACAGCAGTTCAATGCTTTGGTCAGAGCTTGAACTACAGAAAAGGACTCTCAAATCTGATGCCTTTTGTGATGGCCATCACAATCTTTACCACATAACACTAACTGCACCCAGCTAAGGGTAAATAACTCAACACTAGTACTCCTCTTTATAGAAAAGGCTGTGTACACCTGACCCCAAGCTCTAGGTGTATGGAATGGGATAAAAACCATAAATATCTAAGTTTCCACAAACATTTGACCATACATATACCTCCTAGAGAAGCTCCAGGTTTCTGGCTATTTCTTCGAGGTCCCTTTGCAGAGTGGAGAACAGGGAAAAAGTATGCTACTAGAAGTCAGAACATCTGGGTTGATTTCACATCTGCCATACTCAAGCTATCTGAATTTAATTCATTTTCTCTCCAATCTGAGAATTTGTTTCCTCTTGAAAATAAGTTCAGTAAGTCTTTTTCACCTTTTGTGAAGTCATGCAATATTACATGTATAATAAATGTGGTTTTTTTTTGTAACTGTGAATGGCTAGATATACCCAAGCAAAGTTCGTTCACATACTGTCTATGAGGCAAAAACTTATAGCATGGAAATACTGGGGATAATACTAGAGATTTAAAATCTTTTTCTTTGTTTCTTTTTTTTCTATTCCACCAAGATTTGATTTCCTATCCTTTCCTAAACAGTACCAAAGAAAAAATTTCAGATCCCTGGGATGGTTAGAGGCACAAATCATAGCAGGAAGCACATGGAAATCCTGGAGATTTGAAGTGTGGGTGCATCTTGATAGTAACTTGTGCACAGATTCAGATATGTCTATGGATATGTGTAAGCAGTATGCAATGATAGACATTTATTGAACATGTACAAGTGCTGGGCCTGTAAGGATAATGATAGCAAATGTTTAGTAAGCCCTAATTTGTATCAGGTACTGTTCTAATAACTTCATATACACTATCTTATTTAAATATCACAGCAATCCTAATAGTCAGTGACTATTACTATCCTATTTTACACACAAGGATACTGAAGCACAGAGAACTTGAAAAACTTGTCCAAGGTCCCTCAGCTAGTATGTAGAAGAGCCAGAATTCCAAACTAGGCACTTATCAGAAACCATACTAAGCATTTTTCTGCTCCCAAGATAACAACAAGGCAAAGCAGAAGTCTGGCTGAGTGAAGAATGGATAAAAAATCTTTATGAAACAGCAGCTGCTGAGCATTTCCATCTTCTCTTCTAAACCCTAAATATAGGCAGTTACACCCAGGAGAAAGAAATTCTTAGAAAACTTCTAGATTTCCCAAAGGAGAAGGAAAGTGACACAGCAAATGGGTATGTTGAGGCTGTCCAACACTAAACTCACCAGAGGGAGCAGAAGCCCTTGTCCCGTGGTAAACATGACTAGCTAAGGGAAATGAGCTTGAAGAAAACATAAGAAGCTATCTGAGTACAGCCTTTAAAATAGGATGTTAGCACACAGAACAATGTATATTCTGTGATTCAGAGATCAATGTTTAAAAGCAAACATAAATATCTTAAAAGAGCTAGGCTAGGATATACTGATGACATTGAGCAACAAAACACAATTACCAAGAAGAAGCAAATAGATTAATTGGACATAAAAATATAAATACATTTTAAAAATCACAAGAAATGGATAGTTAATAGAACTAATAAATCCACAAATCAGTTAACAGTAAGATCAGATCCAGGAACTTATTTAGAAGGTACTAGAAAGCCATAAAGTAATGGAAAGGATAAAAGAGAATAATAAGCATAGATAATAAAAACACAATAGCCATTTATAGCAATTTCAGAATGAAATTAAATAAATGAAGATGTTAAAGGCAATAAAATAATATCCTATCAATATTTCCCAGGATTTAAAAATATGAACACCGAAGCTAAAGGACCTTGGAATGTGCAAAATAGTGTAGATAGAAAAACCTCTGCACATATGTGCATTTTAAGGAAATTTAACAAAATGTTCTACATGCTTTCAGAGAGTGAAGTTATTTTAAAGAAAAAGGTTTCAGACTGATACCAAATTTTTCGCTATCAACATTGGAAGCCAGGTGACAGAGGCTAACATTTTCAAAGTGTTAAAGACCTTTAAACCTATAACTACCAATTGTTTTATTTATTCATTTTATTTTAGAGTGCAGGTGATTCCCTGAATAATAAAACCCCTCTTTGAAAAAAGTAAGAAAAGAAATGAATGTTAGTGATACGTGAAATCTGGGAAATGAGTGTAATCAAATAATTTGGTAAGGTTTATGATTGTTTAAAAGTAAAGAATATAATGAAAACTTAGTAGAGGTGGTGATGAAAACAGAAGGGAGTTTACGAACCATGTGGGGGTATCCACTGGGTTTCTTCATCTTTCTCAAACATTTCTGTTAGTTATTTACAATCTAAAGCAAAACACTCCTCTCAGCACTTCCTTCCTCCAATCATTTAAAGAAAAAAATCTGCCCAGAAGTGTTGCCTGGTGGTATGGGAGCCAAAAGGAATACTCAACAGAAGACCAAGGATATACTGGTTTTCTATTACTGCATAAAAAACTGTCACAAATTTAGAGGCTTAAAATACCACACATTAATTATTTCCCAGTTTCTGTAGAAGTGTAGACACAGCTTAATTAGGTCTTCTGCTTTAGATTCTCATCAGGCAGCAATACAGGTTTAAGTGGGGTTTCAGTCTCATCAATGGCTTGATGGAGAAAGATACACTCCCAAGCTCTCTCAGGTTGTTGACAGAATTCTTCTCCTGAAGCTGTGGGACTGAGGTTCCCATTTTCTCGCTGGCTGTCAGCAAGTGCTGATTTCCATTCCTAGAGGCCACTTGTGATTCCCTGTCATGTGACTTTTCCATAGGCAATTCACAATATGTCTGCTTTCTTCTTCAAGACCAGCAGGAAAATGTCTCCCTCCAGTCTGTGAAGATGAAGTCATATATAACAAAACATAATCATGGGAAGACATTCCATCACATTTGCCAAGGTCTGTTGCTTAGAAGCAAGCCACTGGTTCTACTGGCACCGAAGAGGGAGGGGATTTACAGGAACATGATCTGTAGTAAGTGACCAAAAGGTGTGCCCACCACAGGTGCCCAGGGGTTTCCACCTTGGAACTTATTTCCTCTTCCTATTAGACTGCCAAGGTAGGTCAAACTTGATCCTGTCCATTACCGCAAGAGATAACATTCAGGAAAATATGAACTGGCGTGCCAACTTTTCAAGCACCTACAGAGTACAATTACTATACAAGAAAGACTACAAAGCAAACAGCAGATGCTACATGAAGCAGAATTAGTGAAACAGATGGCCTGCAGATATAAAACAAGCACACTAAATATTCTCAAAGATAGGAGGGAGTATACTATTAATATAGAGCCGGGGCAAGAAGTCATAAAAAAGGGTTGGAAATATTGTGTGCAGGATATAGTAGCTAGAAGTTTTTAAATGGTCTAATTAGTATGAGTACAACTGAAGAGTGAATGAGAAAGCTGAAAGATCAGATTGAGGAACCCTCTCAGAAGACACCAAAAAAGGAAAAAAAGAAAAAAGAAATAGAAAATGTAAGGGAAAATTAGGAGAATACGGAGGTTAGAAGTAGGAGTGCCAATAACTGTAATAGTTTCAGAAGAACAAAAAATAATAAACATGAGAAAGAAGGTATTTGCAAAAAGAATGAAGATAAATCTCCTAGAATTAAAACTGTGATAAGAAACCTCAGCCTGGAAGGGTCCATATGGTGCCAAATAAGGAAAGGAAACATCTGTAAGGAATGTAAGGTAAAGAAACATCTGTACCTATACATGTGAGAAACATCCAACACACATGGACATTATCCTCCAGAAAGAACATAGGTTACCTATAATGAAACTGAACGAGACTGACATCAGATCCTAGAATTCTTTGTTTAGCAAAATTTCCATTAAAATATGAGGGTGAAAAAAATATCTTCAGGCATGTTGATCTCAGAAGATTCAACATACAAAAATTCCTTTGGAAAACACTCTTGGAAGAAGCATTCAAGTAAGAAAAAATACCGCTTAAAACAAGGATAAAAGAGGAAAGCAGTACTCTGTACTGTGTAATAAACTTAGAACTAAAATGTAGAGGAAGGTAAGTGGGAGAAAAGACCAAAACATCCTAAGAATGTCATAATTTTGTTTCTTTGGGGGAAAGATGCAGCTAATAATAAATTTAAGAAATCAATATGGATATAAACAGGAGGATTCTTTATTGAAAGAATAAGGAATAAGGAATAAGAATAAGGAATATAAAAACAAAATAAGCACCTGAAATTTCAAAACCAACAGAAGAAAGCCTAACATGACCAATGTTGACCAAAGTGAACAAAAATAAAGGGTATTAAAGGGAAAACATTAAATAAGATCACAGAAACAGTTTCCCATGTAATCATGAAAATAAGATTAAACTCACCAATAAAAGAAAATAACTCAGACTGAAAACAAAAGCAGTTCCAACAATATATCATCTGTAATATTTGAAAATAAAGTAAGAGTTGAAAGTAAAAAATGGATGAGAGATATGTCATAAAAATATTAACCAAAAGAAGTATGGGAAAGTATTCTCAATATCTAGCAAAATATAGTTGCAAACAAAGAAAACCACAAGAGATGAAAGGGGATCATTATACTGGCAAAAAGTGCAATTGAACAAGATCATAAAACCATGATAAACAGCTATCACTACAACAATAAAAATCACAAAATATATAAAACCAAAATGGGAAAAACTAAAGAGAGAAATAAATAAATTATCAATTGTTGCTAGAGATTTTATTATACTTCTCTCAGAAATAGATACAGAAGGCAAAATAAATAGAGATATAGAAAATCTGGAGAAATGAACTTCTGTTCCTTGAAGGACACACTTAACACAACACAGAAATACAACAGTAGGGACAGGGCAGGTCATAAAACAGTATCTATAAAGTGAGGCCCCCAAAATAAATGTGAATAAAGATATTAATAGGTAATAGAAGAAAACAAAATTGACTAATAAGTGCAAGAAGAAAATGTCAGACTCACTAGAAAGCAGAGACATGCAAATGAAAGTATGATATATGACTTTACATCATAAGAAAGGCAAAAACAATTTTTTAAATGACTAGTACCTATTAGGAAAGATGCATACACCTGTGTACCAGAGATGGCAATGCAATGTCCAACATAAACCCAGGCTCCCTTGGCATTAGCACTAGTATCCAGTGAGGGTCCGATCTCAGACTGGAGACATGCCAGCAGAAATACAGTAAGTGCACAAATCCCAAAATCAGTTCATCCTAGGTGATCTCGGCTGGCATTCAGAGTGTGCTTTAATTTAAATCTAGAAGCGACAACAAAAGAAAAGACAAAAGTCCCACTCCCTGCAGGAGGAAGGTTGGGATAGGCCTTACCTAATTCACCCCATGGCTGTCCCAGATGCCCAGAGTATCTTGAGGACCTCAGATCCTGTCTTCTTGGGAGACCTCACTCTCCAGTGCTGCCCAGTTATGTCCTAGGTTTGAGTGGCTTAATCTCATGTTTTATTTCCCAAGAGTAAACCCCTGAATATTAGCTGTTTCTCCCTTCTTAAGCCACAAACATTGGACTCCAGATAAACCAACACACATCATGTAACTGGATATTACAAATCAATAATAATCTTTTACTGCAAATTAGTTTCTGATTAAACATAATATGATAATTATGATCTGTTAGCCATTGCCAATTTTTGGTTGACTAAATGCTAATATATCATAATGATCAATTAAACTTGATTCTTAAAATTACTTCAGCAAGTACGTCCTCATCTAATGCCTTTCCAACACAATAATAATCACCCAACAATTTCTCTGTGTGTATTAGCACTGTGTGATCTTCACATAGACAGAAATCCTTTTTGCCACATATTCATGACACTTTGTGATCAGTTTTGTCAGATTAAACATAAGACATTAGTTAAATTTGAATTTGAGTTAAATATTTTTCTTTTTAGTATAAGTTTGTCCCAAATATTACTTACACTAAATCTGGCAACTGCTTGTGATTCCACATTAGCCTGGCCTCTAAATAGCAGGGCTGTTGATATTTAGTATTTTCTTCTTTCTGTTCACTTTTGTCAGAAAGAGTCTCATTCTTCTGGTATTTTTTCATTGCCCATAAAGTGAAATAGGCTTCCAAGACAAAAGAAAGGAACATGGATTTTTTTCCCTTAATTGTAATAAAATTATGATATAGGTATTATTATCCCTAATGTATAAAGAAGAAAAATGAAGTTGATATGTTCAAAATTGCCCCTGGGATCACAGAGCTACTCAGCGGAGTCAATTCTAGAATATGGAGTAGTCTGAGTCCAAAGTCATTCCCTTTCCACTTAAACATACTATTAGGAAGAATAAAGGAGAAACTCAAAGACTTGGCATTGCATTGGGGTGGGTGAATGGGGCAATATTTTTGCACTGATTGAGGAGTTTTGACCAAAGTGGGATAGTATCCAAAATATATAAAGCACTTATAAAACTCAACAACCAAAAAACAAGTAATCCATTTAAAAAATGGACAGAAGACTCGAACAGACATTTCTCCAAAGAAGATACAGATCCAACAGACACATGAAAAGATGCTCAACATCACTGATCATCAGGGAAATACAAATCAGAACTGCAATGAAATATCACCTCATGCCTGTCAGAATGGCTAAAATTAACAACATAAGAAACAATAGGTGTTGGCAAGGATGTGGAGAAAGAAGAATACTCTTACACTGTTGGTGGGAATGAAAACTGGTGTGGCCACTCTGGAAAACAGCATAGAGGTTCCTTAAAAAGTTAAAAGTCGAACTACCCTGAGATCCAGCAATTGCATTACTAGGTATTTACGTAAAGAATACACAAATACTAATTTGAAGGGATGCATGAACCCTGATGTTTGTATCATTATCTACATTAGCCAAATTATGGAAAAAGCCCAAATGTCCATCAACTGATGAATGGATAAAGAAGATGTGGTGTACATATACAATGGAATATTATTCAGCCATAAAAAAGGAATGAAATCTTGCCATTTGCAATGATGTAAATGGAGCTAGACAGTATTATGCTAAGCAAAATGTCAGTCAGAGAAAGACAAATACCATATGATTTCACTCATATGTGGAATTTAAGAAACAAAACAAACAAGCATAGGGAAAAGAAAAGTGAGAGAGACAGACCAGGAAACACACTCTTAACCTTGGAGAACAAACTGATGGTTACCAGAGGGGCGGTGGGTTAGGAGATGGGTTAAATAGGTGATGGGGAGTAAGTAGGGCGCTTATGGTGATGTTACATGTGTTGTATGTAATGAATCACTACAATGTACACCTGAAACTAATACTACACTTTCTGTTAACTAACTGGAATTTAAATAAAAACTTAAAAATAAATAAATAAGTAAATAAATAAATAAGAACTCCTGATACTGATGTTGGGATCTCAGGCTGGGTTAGAGCAATGGTGCCTGGACCTCTGTAAGTTGCAGAGCTGAGCTCACTACGCTGCTTCTTATAAGTCATACATTGGAAACCCAACGGTGAAGAGCCATTTTGGATATGCAGGGAGAAGGAAAACCCAAAGCAGTGACTTGAAACCACATTTACTTGTCCCTATTCCCAGAGCCCCCAGAGAAGTCATTTTACATCTTCTTGCTTTAGTCACCATATATAGAATACAACAAAGACCAAGTTCTAAATCCTAATTCTAGGAACCATTTACAAAACTCAGTGCCCTTTCCTCCATCTGTCCTCCTTCACTGAGAAGACATAACTCGCCTACATTTAGGAAAATCACCCAAATTATATGAGCTAATTATCCAAGTCATTTATCTCTCTCTCTCTGTTTCTCTCAATTATGGTCACCTTTAAGAGAATCCAATTGCTTTTTTTTAAACAAAAGATTAAACCACGTTTTGAAATATAAAAGAATGTGATGGGTGCCTGGGTGGCTCAGTTGGTTAAGCGACTGCCTTCAGCTCAGGTCATGATCCTGGAGTCCCGGGATCGAGTCCCGCATCGGGCTCCCTGCTCAGCAGGGGGTCTGCTTCTCCCTCTGACCTTCCCCCCTCTCATGTACTCTCTCTCTCTCATTCTCTCTCTCAAATAAATAAAATCTTAAAAAAAAAAAAAGAATGTGCTAATTGGAGTTCAAATCAAATAAGGGGCACAGTCTAAATTTATACTTATAAAACAAATTATCCTCACCTTTGTACCCCTAACTCCATGGACTTTTCAAAACAGAAGAATGACCCAGAGTCACCTTGAACCTGTCCATCCTCACAACCTGACAATGATCGTCTTGTTGTTATTGTTGTTTTGCTTTGTCTCTTTCAACCAGAAGTAACTACTCTTAACTGTGAGATTATGCAGCTCTGTTTGGGAAGTTTTTGTGAGTCTCTGTAGTATAATGACTTTCCTTTAGAGAGCATGTAATTTTAGGTTCTTGCATAACAGCACAGATTTTTATGGTATTACTAAATTTGTAATTTTATTTCCCTCTGACAATTAAGTGCACATTGATGTTACGGAATTTTTTCTTCCTTCCATCACAGTTGGATGAAATTGGAAAGGCAGACTGTGCTGTGCTGGGAGTGCTCATGTCTAGAAGTGTAAACGTTTTGTGATTCCCTTGTTGAAGATCCATTTCACACATAGGCAAATCCATCACATTGCTACTGTTTGCTTTCAGTTACAAACAAGCTGTAACCCAAAACACACAATGCACCAACCAAAAACAATCACTGTGCCATTTATGCATTCCCTTTGTTTAGGGAATAGTTTAACAGTTTACAGTACATTAGCTCAGATGTTTAAACTAACCTTTCTGCAGAAAGTGAGCATCTTCCAAATAAATGCATTTTTTTTCTCTTGGAATTCATCATTTCTCATCACTAGCCGTATCACTTTCTTGTCTATTGCACCCAGACCTGAGCAGTAACACCTGACTTCTATAGAGACCGTCACTGCTTCCCTTTGCTATGTAAATGAGACACATCTCCTGTTCAGATCCAGGCAGCTGAATGCAGATGATTGTGATCAAACTTATTTGGACATGTATGATTCACTCTGTCCCTTGGAGGCAAGGTGAAGATTTCTCTACCACAAAGATCAGTATTCGGTACCCATTAGTCATATGACAATTAGCCCCTGAGTTCCTCTAAACTGAATTTTGTAATTTATCCAAGAATCTCTAAGAATGATAATGCTCTTTTAATTTTCATCTGTTGGCTTTAATCCATTCCCTGATGATTAGAGTTTTGTGGGCTTGCTAGGACTTAATGATGCCTCTCCTAGAAAGGTTTATATGATCAATAATAGTATGATACCAAGACAGGGTGGATGGAAACTCTGAAATTCAGCCTGGCTCAGCCTCTACTCTATGGTCAGATGCAGGCATTTCCCACTAGAAATCACTTCCTGTAGTTGGCAGATGCCACGTCCTTATACTCTGTCACTCAGATTTGTGAAACGGAGGTACTAGACAAATGTTTGTGATCTTCACTCCATGTAATACCTTTTTTTAAAAGATTTTATTTATTTATTTGACAGAGAGAGACACAGCGAGAGAGAGAGCGCACTCAGGGGGAGTGGGAGAGGGAGAAGCAGGCTTCCCGCGGAGCAGGGAGCCCGATGCGGGGCTCGACCCGCACCCTGGGATCGTGACCTGAGCTGAAGGCAGATGCTTAACGACTGAGCCACCCAGGCACCCACTCCATGTAATACTTTATCTTAAAATCTACCAGTGGCTCTTACTCCTTCCCTAACACCTGGATATACTCTCATGGATTGAGTGTTCACACCCCCACCAATTCATATGTTGAAGCCTTAACCCCTAATATGGCTGTATTTGGAGATGGGATCTCTAAGGAAGTAATTAAGATTACCATGTGTATGTATGTGGTGAGAGCACCTGAAATCTACTCTCTTAGCAAGTTTCCAATATACAATTCAGTATTATTAACTACAGTCATCATGCTGTACATCAAAACATCATATTGTACTCCTTAAATATATACAACTGTCATTTAAAATTTCTTAAAGAAAATCTCTAAAATTGTTTTTATTTGAAAAAAAAATAAGGTTAAATGAGGTCACAAGGGTGGCCTGATCCCATAGGATTAGCATCCTTCTAAGAAAATACACTAGAGAGCTCTCTCTCCCAGCACACATGCACAGAGGGAAGGCCATCTGAGGACACAGTGAGAAGGGGGCCATATACAAGCCAAGAAGAGAGCTCTCACCAGAAACTAACCGTGCTGGCACCCTGATCTCAGAATCTGCCTCCAGAACTGTGAGGAAATAAATTTCTGTTGTTTAAGCCCTCTAGTCTATGATTATGGCAGCATGACAGACTAATACATACTCGTGTGTGTAAGTTATTCTAGAAGCCATCTTAATATTCTTGGGGTTTTCACCAAAGAAGTTGCAGATGAATAGGGACTCATTTTCCACACACAAAACACCATCTCCAAAATTACACAATTAAGAAATTAATACATATAGATGTATAGTCTTGGATTTAGCAGCCTGGGCAAATAATTATGGATTTATTCCCTCTAAACTTTGAAGCTTGCTTCTATGAGCTATCCTGATTAAACCCAAAATAGTCAAGAAAAGAAAGGAAAAAAGTGTTTCCCTGTTAGTGGTCTGTCCACTAATGTCCAGAATGGTATGTCTCGAAGCAGTATCTCAGAGCTCAGAGATTTTGCTGAGGTAAGGATAAAATGGCAGTCTGTTCATCCTTAATTCCCTAAATACTCACTTTTCACGTTGATCAAACCCACCAATCACTCATTACTTTTTCTAACAGAAGTTTTTCCCAGATTCAGGAACCTCAATTGTTAGGCTGATTAGACTACAAAGTTTAATGGCTGTGCTTGCCTAAGTGTGAACACACAGAATAGAGCAGGCCCCACACACTGCCATGTGAAGACGACCCTTCTGTGGCCATTCTGTCCATAGTCATTCAAGAAATTCTCCAGCAAAACTGACTCATGTCGGTTTCATAAACAATTTAATTGGGTCCAAGAAAATAACCAGGAAACTTTCCCTGGTGTATCAATGTAGATTGAAAATCTATAGCTTTCTTGTGTGTGTGTGTGTGTGTGTGTGTGTGTGTGTGTGTGTGTGTGATGTGGGCTAGGAAGCTTTCATTGGAATTGTTATTTTTAAGAATGCATGAAACATCCTGTGTACTGAAAACTGTAGAGATCTGAAGATCCAAAATGTACTTAAGTGAGCCATGCCCACTTCAGGAGCTCAGTCAGCATTAGATTTCTTCCTTCTCACAAGTGTCCCATGCCAGCTGGTTCCCTACCCCTCACTCTTCTTTCCTTCCCAAGTTCAGTGCTTTCAGCTAAACCTCTGGGGTAGTCCCTGTACTATGAGTATTTTAATTGAGACCAGGGATAAATAAATGTGAGGGAGGGGATGAATTTAGCCTCCTCTTTGACTGAGGCACCTATTCAGTGAAGATTTATCCAGTAAGAACTCAGTGATCCAGGTTCTCAGAGCAGAGAAATTTTTACCCTGTGATGTGACTTGCTCTTCTTCCATTTGGTGACTACAGATTGTGATTAATGACTCTCTCCCCACTCCTCTGGCCCAAATCCCCTCTAGACCCTCCTCCGGGACTATGTAGTGAGACTAGATATGCATTTCTCCTCCCCAAACTCCATCTCCCATTCCTGGAAGGACTCTGCAGCTTCCTGTTGAACAGGGCTAACAGGGGAGCCTGTGTATATGCTGGCTAAATTCCAAACAGGATTTATGAATCCTCAGCAGGATTTTCATGCTGTCTATACCACTGTGAAATTATCTGCTGACTCCATTTAGTGAACAAGGCAGCCGGTTGAAGCCTGCCATTCCCAAGCCCAGCAGAAAGATTATGTGGTCACAATGCTAATGTGATAATACAGAGACTAATGAACAAGACTTCTACTGTGGAGGTGGGCTTATCCAACCCAGCATCAGTTTTCTAGTGCCTAAATAAGGAGGCAAATGAAAGAAGGTATGTTTGCATACTATTTCTCCACTTACTACTTATGCACAGTGTATATTATTCAAAATAAGCAATTATCCCAAAGAAAACAAAACTATTTGCATTTCCCAGGAGAGAACTTGCCCCTTTGAGGAAATTAGTGTCAGAGAGTAAGAAACCACTGCTTAGAGCATAAATAGTACCATATGCCCTCTGCAGGAAAAAATCCAAATGCTTCAGCCTGGCGAGCCCAATCTTCCACATCCTGGCCTTGCCCAGTCTGATTTGTTTCACTTCACTTCCAATGCCCAACATGGTCCTTGCTCTTGAGCTGGACTTAGTTCTTGTTCCAAATAGAGACCAGTATTTTAAGCACCAATGTTTAAAAAATTATGTGTGGGAGAGCCTCCACTAAAACCGTTCCCAAGATCTTTCACTTTCTGGCTCTTTTCTTGGGATTTCTCAGCATTGGTCTCATGTGTGACCCATGACTTGAAGAAAATGTTCTCAATGTGTTCTTTTGGCAGGCGGACCACCAAGTACAAGATAGTTCTCAGCCAGTAGCTGATAGACCCAGGCAGTAGACTGGCCAGGAGAGCGAGAGATAGAGAAAAGACGTAGAGGAAAGATAACTGTGTTCGGGGGTGAGGGGCCCTGTTTCCAGCAACTTCTTCTCAAATATCTTTAAAGGTGCTTGAAAACAACTCTAATAACATGTATTATTTTTCATAAAATCCATAGGGTTACCTCTGGACAAAAAGGATTTGGGCTTGCATCACAGCAGAGGCTAAAGTAATTCAGAAGGTAAATATTTAAAGTAAAAATTCGTTGTTTGCCTTAGCTCCAAATCACAAACAACAATCATTCTCTCTTATAAATTGATTTTGGGATTCTCTATGACAGCGTTTTTACTCTAGCTGGACTTTCTCCCCCAAACTCTGATCTGCCCTGTAGATGACAGAGCAGGACTAAATTATTATCCCCTCCCCCAACACTATCTAAGGTTGGATTGCTTGGTTACGTGTATGCATATGATGAGGCTGCACTCCTTAGGGAGGGGCTATGTAAGTAAGAGGCATTGTTGGGATGTCTTTGTTTTATTATTCTGCATTGTTATTCCCAAACCTAAGCAAAGAGTTTTCTCTGCTGATGCAGAACCAGAAGAACGCACTGTTCTTACAAAATCATTTGGCAAAGATACGCTTCAGTAGGAGGGTCAAGAAACTATCCGTATCATATTCTTGTGTTGGAGAATCCAGCTCAAGCTAAATCACTCTTCCTTAATTTCATAAATATTCATTTTATAGGGAGGAATGTATCCAAGTCAAACTATGTTACTCTTGTAAGTGACAAAGGACAGGGGATAAGCACGGCTGGCTTCCCCAAATCCCAAGCTTCCTACCCTGTCAAGTGACGGCATGACCTTGAACTGAGGTAGTTTCTCCTTTCTGCTTGCCTGTACGGTAGGTAGCTCAGAGAAACCGATTCACTTAACATAAAATATTAGCAATCGTCACGGTATTTTTTTTCTCTACGTTATTAAAACACTGTGGAAAGAAATGTATTTCCTTAAGTGAGGTGTGAGTGTGCTGGCCTCAAGGAAAACCCTAGGCATGGAAATGGGGAGAAAATTTCAAGTAGACATGGAAAATTTCTCTCATTACTTTACTATAAGAATCTTAATTAGTCCCAAAGGTTTTTCTCACTCATTTTAAAGCAAACTCAGGTAGATCAGACAATGAAATATGTGTCAATCAATCTCTGCTGGAGTCAGCCACTCTTACGCAATCTGACCCTCTATACTTGGAATTGTGAGTTGGCTAGGATTTTGTTCCATTTGAAATAGCAGATATGTAAGTGGAATTGTGCCGATAAATGAGCTTTTCTAATTTAGTTCATCCTTGTAAATTAATAAAAAAATTCCTGCCAATCAAACATGTGCATGTTTGCAGGAATATTATCAGTAGGTAATGGAGATAATTAATACTTCATGACATCAAGGTCTGAAATTAAAATCAAATCTGAGACTTAACTGCGATTATTAAATCTGAGGAAAATTATCTTTCAGATGACAAGTGTCACAACCTTCAGCACCTGAATTAATAACAGGGAGCGAGCCTCCAAAAACACACTGCACACTTCTTTTTTTCTGTGTTGCAATAATTACCACTTCATGACATCAAGGACCTATATGTCTGGCTCAAGATAATATTGCACATCAGTAAAATATTACTGAAGCAGAAAACACAAATTTCAGACAATGTATCTAGTTGCAAAATATTACTGAAAAGGTACAGGGTGGGGAGGTGGGAGACACTGGCTATAGTGCCGACTTTTTGAGACCTGAGTTCTCGCCCAGAATCTTGCTGATATTTCTCCTTTTGACTCTAGTTAAGAAAATCATTTTACCTAGCTGATTCTTAGTTCTTTCATCATGTGAAGTTAATTTTTGCTCCATTGAAAAGATGGATCAAAGAGGAGTGTTTTTGAAATAATTGTTTTCTTTTATCCATTCATTTTTCCAAGATGTACTGAGCTCCAGCCATTATGTGAGGTATTTAGGAAAAAGAAATTAGAAAAGACAAGACACAGTCCCTGATCTCAAAGGACACCATGACCTGGTGAGAGAATTATCTACAGAAAGTGTACCAAGACTGAGAGAGAAGCTTGGAGTCCATGGGAGGCGTGTCTCATGTTGCAACCCTGAGGGTGGGTTCCTGGCAGGGAAACCTGGAGAAGAGAGGATGTTGGGCTGAATCATGGAGGACATGTATCTTTTAACAGACAGATGAATGCCCAAGGGAACAAGATAACTGTTCATCAATTATTTTTCCCACCATAACTAGGTTGGAGTGGTTGATTTTCAGGGTATAGTTACATACTAATGTGTGACTATCATAGGTGCAAGCTGAAAACAAAACACTGTTCCTCAAATCACATCAGCATTCTGGAAGTGGAGTGGTGGAGTGTTATGGTTTATAAAAAGGAAAAAAAAAAACTTGCCTGAGGATAGCCGACTAGAAAGGATTGGAGCTAGGATTTGAACCATGTGGCTTAACCTGTATATGTAAGATTCTACTTTTGTTGCTATTGTCAAGGTCCAAGAATTATTGGGGTAAGGCCATTGAGGACACTTTCTTTTAGGGGCAGGACCCAATAGAACAGTTGGATTGAGGACTGATCTCAGACCCAGAGAGGAAGCCCAATGCCCCGCAGGGAGTGCAGTCATGGAGACCAAGTTTGTTTGCAAGAGTGAGGAGAGATGTAAGGAGTGAGGAGCGGGATGCGGCTGACCAGGGCCCATTAAACCTCAGACTGAAGGTTGAAGAGTAAATCCTGACACAGTGTTGGGGTGTCTGAGCTGGCTCTGGCCCTGGCTTCCTCTGCCAGGACTAGGTAGGAAGGCTATAGCTTCTTATACCTGAGAAAGGGAAGGGAGAGGCAAGTCCTAACCATACCCAGGGGTGACAGAAGCGGAGTGAGAATCCTGTGTTCATCTGGATCTGGCAAAACTCTCCCTGTCAAGGGTTAGGTGTACGATCTACAACTGTCCCTGCTGCTGTTCGGACCTATACCTTCTGACATACAGGCCCTGAGGCTTCCCCTTCTGTACAAGCTGGGCTGAAACTCAGGTGGTATGCACCCACACTGGTGGTTAAAATATGAAGAATCTTCCATCCTGGTGTGTAAATAACCATGATGCAAGCTCCAACCCCTCCTCCATGATCTTCCAGGGCTCCCCTCTGGGGACCTTCAGGGCCTCTCTCCACAACTAGGGCCACTGTCTGTCCAGTGGCTAGGCCCTGGGCCATATACACTTTTAAATATTTTGAATGTCACCACTAAGTTGAAGAACAGTGCTAGCCCCCTCCCTGCCCCGGGGGACACAGTATCCCCTGCCCCTCGTCCCACTTGCTGCTCAAATGTGAAATCTCCTCTCAGCTCAGATGTGACTGATTGGAAACTGTTGGAAAACACAAGACTTAAACTCAACGCTGGCCTAGCATATGCCCTTCTCCAGCACACACCCAGCATACACTGCTCTTTCTTACTCTCTTGTCTGATTAAAATCCTTCATATATTACTTTGTAGCTGAGACATGAGATGTTCAAATTGTGTTAAGACAAAGGGTTGCTAACATACAATTTCCTCTTTACCCATCAGAGCTTGCCATTTGTTATCTCACTTCTTCTGAGCCTGTCAGATGCCGGAAGTCTAATTTGGGACACCAATTATCACTTTGGAAGTGACAGTTGCTGGAGGGTAGTACGGTCTTATGACTGAGCACAAAGGTTAGTCAGAAAGACCTGGTCTGGAGTCCTATGTCAGCTACTTAAAAGATAAATGACTTTGTATAGGTGATTTCATCTCTTCAAGTCTCAGTTTTTCAACTATATATATAATGGAGACATTAAGAGGATCTAACATATAAAGTTGTTTTGTGGGTTAAATGTGATCCTGGATATTAAATGTTTAGAATGCTTTAGTGCAAAGTAAGTGCTTAATAAATGCTGGCTGGTATTGTTGCTTATTAACACCTTTGCAGTATAATGTGCTCCAACTCTCAGAGAACAAGTGTGTTCAGTCCTAATGTGAATCCTTGAAAACCAGACAGAATGCAATGGAATATCATGGGAATGTCATAAACCATGGGAGACTGCTGACAGGGCTCTGCGGCGGGGGTGCTTATCCTGCTGTCAGCCACCTTCCCATAGTAAGGATGTGGCTGAATGTTTCCACAGACATTACAAAAGCACTGAGACCGACTCTAAAATCTGGGTCTCATCAGAGCCCTGCAAAATGGGTGTTTGGAATTTACTTGTAAACAAACATGTGCTGCGGTTGAAAGGTAGCTGAATTTCCAGGCCATATCTATTCTTCTGGGAACTCGGTGTGTATTAGCAGAACTACAGAAATCATTTTTTAAGTAACCCTTCAATGGCCAGAGTTGCAGTGGACTCCCTGTTAGCACAGTGAGCCCTGGTGTGCTGCAAGCTTTCTGTGCTCCAGACAGAAGGATCTGGAGAAGTTTACCCCACCCCCACCCCTGCCTTGGAACAATGTTTATTCCCTGTTTTATCCTCCAAGTGAAGGCATATGTTTCTTCGATTTGTTGTTTGCAGCAAGGTGCAGCTTAGAGGGGAGTGTGGATGCGCTTGTGTTTGCCATGAAATTAAATAAGAGCAATGATACATAGCCAATGTGCACCCATAAATTTCAAGAAGGAAAATTCCAATGTGGCATGAGGATAGAAGTAGCTGATATATTAGAAGGGAACGACACTGAATCTTGTGCAAAACGAGAGAAATATAATTTCCCTGCATTATCTTGTCCTTTTCTTAATTGCCTACCAAGATGCATTCATCAACTAGCTTCCCTAGGCTCAAGCTTACGACTTGCAGGCATTTTTATATAAAACCAGCTTGTGTTTTAAGTATAAAACACACTGCTTGTGCTATCACACCAGACACAGCAAATGGATAAAAATCTTCACTTGTCAGTTTCTAGATACAACGCACTTTGCATTTCAAGACTGGGAAATAGGCTGCAAACACCGAGCACTGACAGTAAATATGGAGCTCTGGAGTATCAGCTGGACCATATTTACTGTGGAGCAGGCTCATGCCACTGCCTGGGGCTTTGTACAACCTTGGAGTTGATAGAGGGAAAGGATGGCTAGCCATCCAGGTGCTTCCCATCCCGCTAGCAGGCTCAATGCCCCCTTCCAGACTCGGAATTAGTTGCTGAGAGATGTACTCAAGCTCCATCAAACCCTAAAAAACTGAAAGGAAGGCAAATTTGGAGAATGTGGGCTAACCAGCAAGTCAGGACTCGATGTGGAAGAGAACATGAAAACCACACAGAGAAGGCACATACAAACCATAACATCTCCTCCTGACAATAAGGCCCTCTGGCACATACACCCCCAAATGGCAGAATATAGCTGACGATGGTCCCCACACAAGAATGCCAATAGGTAGAAGAATGCTAAGTAACTTTAAGTCCAGTGATCCCTGAGGTGGCAGAAGCCACACTTCTATCTGTGTGTGCTTTAAAGGGCCCTATTCCATTCCTTGCCACCACCTCACCGTGCAAATGGTGTACAGTAAGAACTTGGCACAGAAAGCCAGAAACATATGGAAGCAATTCCTAGTTCTGACACTAACTGTGTGATCTTTAGCAAATTATATAATCTCTCTTAGCCTCAGTTTCTTAATTTGTAATTTGGGGATAATAATAATATCAATCTCATAGAGTTATTGTGATTATTGGGTCAGATATTGCCTGTTAACAACTTATCATCATGCTTGCTATATAGTAAGCGCTGAATAAATGTTAAGTATCATTATCGGCTTTGACTGATGTTGCACAAAAGCAGTGTGTCTACATAGAATTGCAGGGAACTTTGTTTAATAGTTTAGGTTTTGAGGTCACGGAAGAGTCTGTGACTTTACCCAGAGCCACACAACTAGTCAAATCTTTTATTTTTCATCATTGTTTGGGGGTTTTTAGTATAAGGATCTTGCACATATTTTGTTAGATTTATACCTGCTTCATTTTTTTGGTGTGGTTGTAAATGATTTTTAAAAAAAATTAATTCCAATTGTTCATTGTTAGTATAGAGAAATATAACCGATTTTTGTGTTATATGTGTGCTGTGACCTTGCAAATCTCATGTATTAGTTCTAGGAAGATTTTTATCGATTATTTGGCATTTTTATATCTTCTATGAATGGATACAATTTTATTTCTTCTTTTCTTATGTGTTTTTTATTTTTCTTTCCTTATTGCACTGGCTAGGGCTTCCAGTACGGCACTGAAAGGATTAGTGAAAGAGGAAGTCTTGCTTTAATCCTAATATTAGGTGAAAAATATTCCCTCTTTCATATTATATATGATGTTAGCTGTAGGTTTTTGGTAGATGCCTTTTTATCAAGTCAAGATTACTCTTCTATTTCTGACATGCTTGAAGTTTTTATCATGAATGGGAATGTGAAACTTTTTCAAAAAATTTTTTTCGGGTGGTTGGGTGGCTCAGTCAGTTGAGCTTCCAACGCTTGATTTCAGCTTGGGTCATGCTCTTAGGGTCCTAGGATAGGGCCCTAACTAGACTCCATGCTCAGTGGGGAGCCACTTTCTCTCCCTCTCCCTCTGGCCCTGCCCCTGCTCTCTCTCTCTCTCTCTCAAATAAATAAATAAATCTTTAAAAAATGTTTTTGCATCTATTGAAATGATCATATGATTTTTCTTCTTTATTTTGTTAATATAAATTATGTTGATTTTTTCAGATTTTTTTATTATATGCAAACAATGAATCATGGAACACTACATCAAAATCTAATGATGTAATGTATGGTGTTTCACATAACATAATAATAAAAAAAGATTTTTTTATTATAAAATGAAGAGTTATAACTTTAGTGGAAATATTTTTATTCTTCCAAGGATAGATATTTTGATTTAGAGAACTTTAGTAGGGAAACTGGGAAATAGCTGTTTACATCAGTGTTAAATTTAATTAGTGGATATCTCCTGTAGGTCCAGAGGGTATGGACATCTGCTTCTGAATTCAGAGAGTGGTTGTGGATTTGTCCACGGTGTTCCATGTGAAACTGGCTTATGCCATTATTTTTAAAAAATAAACTCATTTTAACATGTTATTTTCCCTAAGCTGAATATTAAACACTATGTAATTCAGCTGAAAGGCTGAAATGTGCTCTAATAGGCCCTGAGGAGAAGGTCCATATAGAGACCAGCCAGGTCTGTCACAGCTGAGGGCTGGGAAAGGTGCAGAGATGGCTGAGCCAGCATGGGCAGGACACAGCAACTACCATAACACCTGCCCTAGAGGTCCCGAGACAGAGATGATAAAAGATAAAATGATTTAATACCCAGGCATTGGTTCCAGAGCTTTCCAGCCTCCAGTTAAAATTTTATGTGTGGGAGTTTGAATGGGTGCTTTAAGAAAATATTGATTCATTTGGGTCCTGATTTTTTATAAAGAAATAGGTCTTTCGTCTCCTAAACAGCACTTGATCCTTTCTAAATAACATCCATGCCAAACTTATACTTTGCTTTCATCATTCAAGTTTGATCTGTCTTAGACTCCAAAGAGTCTTTTGGTACTATTGTTCTTGGCTCCTTTGCCCGTTGTCTTTTTCATCTCACATCCCTCCAGCAATAGCTATTCCATGAAATGGAGTTAAAACAACAACAACAATAAAAAAAAATAATCCATTTTAACAAATAAGTGCAAGATCTTTTTCTCCTTTTAATTTCTCCCTTGCAGTTTGGTGCAGACAGGAGCCCTCACAGCCCCAGACTGCAGCAGATATTCTGGTCCACATGTTCCGTACGAAGGAAGCCATGTATTAAATTGGGATGAGCCCTTGCATTTCATCACAGAAAGTGAGTGTTGGCTTGAAATGGAGGATCAGCTCATGTGGGGAGGAGATGGTGGCTGGGATCATCAACTGCTGCTCCTGGGCAAAGGACCGAAATATTAAAACTGTTGTTTATGGCCCTTATCATTTACAAACAGGTGAACAGAGAAAAAAGACTTTCAATTTCCCTAAATTAATTTGCAGTTGAGGGTTCTCTTGTGTTAAAAAGATAAGAAACTTGTATGGAATTACAGAACAAGAAGTTTACAGCTGTCTAAAGGAACTGCAAGTCTAAGGTTATCTAGCAAATATGGATAAAAAATGACTGTTACTCTTTATGACACATTTGAGAAATTAAAATAGCTTTGAGACAAATAATACCCTAACTCGTGATCCCATCACCTAGGAAAAACTCCTGGGTAAGTTCAGTAAAGTTGGCTCCAAGATAGTAACTGTTGGCAGAAGATGTAGTCAGGACATTGATGCACTGGGAAGCCCAAACCAGGTATTATTTTTGTGTTTTAATTTCAGGAAGTCCTTCCCCAAACCAGTGTCATTGGCTAAGTTAAGGGGTGCTCAACATTTCAAAGAGGTATCAGCTTTTTTTCTCTCCACTGACTGGTACTACTACTGCCTTGCGCATAAACACTCATCCACACATATTCACTTCTATATTAATGTTTATATACCTCTGTCTCCAACATTATATATATATATATATATATATATATATATAGACACTCACAAAACCTTTTGTATCTGTATAATAATGATGATAGTATAAAATCTATAATACTAATAACTTGTATTTATTGGATGTTACAATGTCCACATAACTTACCAAGTATTTTATATATATTAGCTCATTTCCACCTCACAAAATCCCTACTTGATACAACTATAAGAACCAACCCATCCTACTGATGAGAAAGTTGAATTTCAGGGGTTGGGTAACTTGCTCAAGTTCCCACCAATAGCAAAGAAAGGACTCCAAAGTATAACTTCTCTGATTCCAGTCCATAGTACTACCTGATATAACTCATTCAACAACTATTTAGTGTGTGTCAAGTACAATGCTATATGCCTTCCTAAATACCTTGCGCTTCCAGTCGTATACACAGTCCTCTCCCCATTTCCTGCTTTGAAATTTAGTACCACTCATGTCTTATCAGTAATATTGGAGTATATTTCTTATAAGAATTCTCCTGGTTTTTGTCTTTTGTTATTTAAGATAGTATTTATTTTCCCTCCTCCATGTATTCATCAATTATGCCATGACAAATTATTCTGAGATAAATTTAAATTTCACCTCAGTGTCGGATTTCTCCTCATCTTCCCCAATGTATAGACATTCTTCCCACATTTGAGATTATGCTATTTCACTTCACAATCGTCAATTTGAACCATATGTCTTTTTGTCCATTCTAGTTGTAATACTGTATAGAATATATTTTAATGTCTTTCTTGAGCATAAAACTGGGCACCCGTTTAAACTTGGTGAATTCCTATTGAATGATCACATGATTAAACAAGTACCCCAAAGATTACATGCTCAAAACAGCAATGAAAACAACTGCAAATAAAACACAAGAATGAAGGGGAGTAAGTCAGAGGGGGAGACGAACCAGGAGAGATGATGGACTCTGAAAAACAAACTGAGGGTTCTAGAGGGGAGGAGGGTAGGGGGATGGGTTAGCCTGGTGATGGGTATTAAAGAGGGCACATTCTGCATGGAGCACTGGGTGTTATGAACAAACAATGAATCATGGAACACTACACCAAAACAAATGATGTAATATATGGTGATTAACATAACAATAAAAAATAAAAAAAAACACAATAATAATTTTTAAAAGCAAGTTTTGATGCCTCTTGGGAAAATGACACCATATATCAAAGCCAAAGGAATGATTCCTACAAGAAGACAGAGAATCAGAAAGGGTCCAGGGCAGAGTAAAGTCAATAACTCCACTTTTACCTTAGGGAAAATTCCTCTAACTGGAGGCTATATAGCTTAAGCTAAGAAAAAGGCCACCTAGAGTTTTACACAAAGTGAAGTGAAACAGCTGTGCTTCATGTCAGGTGCCTTCTCTGGGCTTAGAAAAGTCTAGAATGTGACCTGGAGATCACAATTCATTCTTTCACAACAGTGTGGGGACAGATCTGTCTGGGTGAGATGTTCAGGATTTGTTTGTGCAGGACCCAAGATTGATGTTCATTACTTTCCCTCAACCGTTTTACTCTCATCATGCACAACAAGGGCTTAGGTTAGCAATGATTAAAGAACAAATTATTCTAAAGCAAGAAGCTCTAGCCTCAATACATACATATAGAGAGAAACTGGCTTTAAAAAAAAGAAACAATGTAGGATTAGATTATGAACTTGTTCACTGAACAGTTACATGGCAATTTGCTAAGGTAATTATTACCATTAATTCGAGAGCCAATAATTATAGCAGTTCTACTATTTCATCTCTCATTTATTCTGAAATCCTAGAAGCAGATTTTTTGTTTTTGTTTTTGTTTTTGTTTTCAGATACCTGGTTTGCTTGGCTAGTCTGAAAGCCTCAATTCCAATGTCTTTTACAATTTTAGGCATTTTTTGATGGGAATCACAGACTTTTCAGAAAGCCTTTTTACATTAGTTAAACAATGCACTGAGATCCAAAAGGTAATTAATCTTGGTCACTCTTCCTTCTGTAGAGCACTCCAGCCTGAAGGTTAATAGAAAAGAAGGCAGTGGCTGCCATTTTGGATCTCATTCTGTTTCAATTTTCTGGTCACAAACACCAGTGATTTTTCTAGCCAAAAGGGGTGAACAGGAGCATATAACTCTCTCCTTGATGCCTTTCCCTCAGGCCCTTCAGTCTTTGGAGTGCAGGACTTGGTGCTAGTTTAATTGAACTGCTGTGCTTGGCTTCTCCTCTGAAAGAGAGAGATATATAGTCCCTCTGGTGACTTGTTGCAACAGATTTCAAACACAGCTGGATTTAACTCTGTGAATTAAAAATACTGCTTGAGATTGGGAGCCTCACGAGAAGAGTAACTCCAGATACCAGCAAGTAAAGAAACACTTCACAAAAGGTGTATAAAAGTTTTGGCTCCTCGAGGAAGAAAAGGGGAGTATGTCAGAGGGGGAGACGAACCATGAGAGATGATGGACTCTGAAAAACAAACTGAGGGTTCTAGAGGGTAGGGGGGTGGGGGGATGGGTTAGCCTGGTGATGGGTATTGAGGAGGGCACGTTTTGCATGGTGTACTGGGTGTTATGAACAAACAATGAATCATGGAACACTGCATCAAAAACTAATGATGTAATATATGGTGATTAACATAACAATAAAAAAATTAAAAAAAAAAAAAGTTTTGGCTCCTCTTCCACTTGACTACCATAAATTTGCATTGCTCAGTTTTTCTTTTTTAGACTGTAATAATGGCTGGATTGGGGTGTGCATAGTCATGATGCATCTTGGCAGAACATCTAATAAATCTGTACTTAGGGCAATAAAATACCAATATCCTTGCCTTAGAGAAGATATTAGCTTCATAGTTTTGAAAGAAGACAATCATCAGCACTGTTGCATTTGCTCACAATAGGTTAGAATAGGCTCATTTAAATCTAAATAACCTAATTACACTGATGTTTTGAGAAGAAGAGCTAGAATCAAAGACTTACAGAATCTAGGAACTGTAGAGTATCATCATCAGAATAATCTATGCAGCTACTTGAATATAAAAATGAAAAAAAAAACCCACAAAAAACTGAGGCCCAGAGAGTTTGAAGTGACTTGATTTATTGCTCAACTAGTTGGGGAAGGATGGAAGCAATATTCAAAGGCTTTTAGGTCTTTCGTGGTCCTAAGACTTTTTCTCTCCTCTACATAACACCACCTCAAAGCACTGGGGGAAGCTCTGAAGCCTATTTCCTAGCTACATTACACAAGAGAAGGTGTGGTAGATTAAGGCTTTATAAAGCTCTAGTAAGATAGTAAGATACGATGCTTGAGCTGGATGACAAATAGCAGCCAAATAAACATGCACATGTTTCTTCCCATATTTCATCTCAGAATCCAGCCTTCCCTTCTTACCCTTGGGTTGGGCTAATGATGGAACCAGGTAGATAAGAATGGGCATCAGAAACCAAGGTTTCAATACGTTTGTATGTAGGGCTCATGACCAGAGAAAATTTCTCAACAGACAAAGAGGAAAGGAAGCTAACCAGGAAACAGGGAGAAAAAGTGGCAGGGAATTCTTGATCGTGATGGGGCTTATAATTGGGTCTTAACAGAGGGTGTTGGGCCTTTAATTCGTTATTGCTCTTCCAGACCCAGGACTGAAGGACTAGCATGGAGAATATTGCAAAGCAGAGCCTTAATCCAATATTCTACCTAGCTAGTTCACAGCAATGAAATTTAACCACTTATTAAATCTCCTAACGTTTGGCATGCCCTGTGCTGGGTGACAGATGCAGAGATGAATGGGCCACACTCCCTGCCCACAAGAAAAAGACAGATATGTACAGTGAGAACTTCAGAGCAATGTGGTACATGGTAGAAGCAGCATGCGGTTCTGGGGAACAAGACAGAGATCTCATTTCTGACTGTGATTAAACATCCCAGATAAGGGAATGGAGTGATCTCAGCCTTTGTGTAGGAAGAACCTATGTCCAAGGATGATTGAATAGAGCTGAGGAGAAGGGACTATTATTACAGGAGGTGAAGCAGTCCTTCTTTCAAAGACAAAAGCAGGGCAATAGGAGGAAGTTCACTGGCCACGATCATCTTTCAGTATGAGCATGGTTTGTGGCCCAGGAATGAGCTACGGGCAACATTGGCTCTGCCAACCCAAAAAATCTATAGCTAATGAAAAATAGCTGAGATGTGGCACAGGATACTAAGGCCCTCCTCCACAGGGAAAGAACAAAACTGAGACAGGATCCCACTGTGCTGAGAGCAGCAGAGCTGTCAGTAACAAGTGGACATCCAACAGATCTGCTGCATTGTTTGAGTTTTCAGCCCATGTTTAAAATAGGCATGATGGCTGCAAAGAAAGAGAGCTCAATTTTATAGACAGCTGCTTCTGTTATGAGCTCCTACTCTGCTTTTACCTGGGCCCTCTCTTCGCTTGTCACACCCTTGTCCTACAGGTACGGTCCCCCCATGCTCTGTATGGTAAATCACTATGAGTCAAGACCCTTTAGGGGTGAAGCAATTGAAGAATGTAACTGAACCTGACTCTGCTTTTTGAACCTGGGCAGGCTCTTTCTTTGGGCCTTAGTTCCTTCCTGATATCCCCTAAGGACATGGTAGATGGAGTTAAGATTCCTTCCAGGAAAGCTGTAAAGAAATATTGATTCAAAGACAGCATCCAACTTTATGATTATAAAATGTAAGGAAGCAGTCTAACATCAGTGCTGCATGGGAGTGGGAGGGAAGAGAAAAGAGGTAGTAAACATGCAGTGTGTCCTGAAGCTGTTTCGTGTCTTCAGCGCAGTCAAGCAGACAAAACAAAGGAGAGGCTGAATACTTCCACATGTGCCTTGGGCTCCACGGAGACCATAAGATCATCATCATTATCCTGCTCTACCTCCGTGAAGATGAGTCCCTGAAACAGAAGGGATAACTGAAACTAGAAGCACAGTCTCCCCTGTTCAGGGAGTTTTGTGTCTCAGAATGCACCTTGCTGATGAACGTCTGCTGTCTGGAGATTCTGGACCCATACAATTACTGACCTGGCTTTGCAGCAAGACTAGCTACCTACCTGGCTAGGTCCAAAATGACTAAGGGACATAAATAATACAGGTCTTTTTCTCCAGTGAAATCCCTCTGGTGACATCCTGGAGTCATAATGCATGCACAAAGATATTGATGTGGCTCTTGCACCTGAGTGCTGGCACCTTCTTCCACACAAGATAGACTTAACCTAAGGTAAGTCCAGAGATACTCAATGCATCAACAGGCAGATGTTGGTGGGATGACCTTTGGAAAGCATAATTCCTGGTGCCTCTGCTACTGGTTTGTTTAGCATACTTCCCAAGAAATGTGATCTGTGACTTTACTTTTCATGTGGTGCTATCCATGCATGCTCTGATACATGGGGGGCGGGGAGGGCTCCATATATTAAATATCCACTTAGCACTTTTTCTCCTTGACAGTGTGCTGCTTCCTGCCATACTTACAATGCCCATTTCCCCACATATGCCCTTCCCAATTTTCCTGATTCCTCTCTGCTCTTTCATTCACCTCCTATTTCTGCCATTCCAGAACATTCTCTACCCACTTCTAACTCCATCATTTTGCTCACCCTGCTCCTCTCATATTGAATGCTTGCCTACTCTAAATGCCCAGAAGAATTGTTTCTTTTTTTTTTTTTGAAATATCCCCCAGTGCTGTCAGAAAAATATCATTTCTCTTACTCTCAAACTCTGGAAATGTGGTGTTCTAGAGGTGTGCTACAGATCGTGCACATCTAGTCCCAATTCCACATTCAGTTAAATCAAGGTTGGTATCTGGAGACCAGCCTAGGTGGTGGGAGTATAGTATTTACACCATAGAAATTGGCAAATGCTACAATTCAGAGCTTTCTGCTACCCCAACATCAGCCCATTTACGAATAGCAAGTGGCACAGGAAATTATATATAGGTGGAACTCTAAAGTTTTACTAAATGGATTTTCACATGCTAAAGATATCTATTTTTTGTTTCTACCATGCAAGATATTTTTGTTTGTTTTTTAAAGAGTAAAATATTTAATCACTGTAGACAAAAGAACTCGGTAAAATTTGAAGAGTATATTTGAAAGAATGTTACTTTGTTTACAAACAGAATGCATTAATTTAATGGAAACCAAAGCATCACTGTCCTCTGTAAAGCCAGCAGACTTCCTGCTCTCCTCCAGCTGATAGATTTGCTCATTCTGAGGATAAAAGTCTCTCCTGCCCAGAACAGACTTCTGAACACAACTGTTGGAGCCACAAAATAACTGTGGCTCTTTATCTTTCCTTTATTTTTTTCCCCAAAGCAACAATAGCCTTAAAAGAAATTTCTGATCCAAGATACCCATTTTCTTGGAATGTTATCTTAGCCCACATGTCATCTAGCTATGACCTTCTTATTGATGAGAAAACCCCTGGGGGTGGAAGAAATGGTTTGGATACAAACTAGGAGGCAGAGGGTATATGGCTCAAAGATATCATGATTCTTCAGAGTATTAAGAAAGTGAAAGAGGTAGACGTATGACATTAATTTATGGTTCTAAATATCCCCCAGTCTCTTATTTTTGAAGAGAACCCTAATTGTAAGTATCCATGCATGCAATCACACAAACAAGATCTGGTTCATTTAGGTAACAAAGGATATGAGGTAGCTTACAGATTCCATAAAAGTCTAGTGAATCAGACTCAGAAAACAGGCAGGAATCAAGAAAACAAAGTGACAAAACACAGCCTAGGTCCTACCCCTGACAACTCATGTGTTAGAATCTCAACACTTCTATTATCTGTGGATAATTTCTCAGCTGCGTTCTGGGGGTTTGAGCTTCTTCTACCTGATTTGAAGCCCTGGGCAGGAGTATTAGCTTAGTTGAGCCTAGATTACATGTTCCTATGTTAGCTTACTGATTGAACTCTTTAGATTCCTATAATAGGAAATAGGCACTGCCTCCCATAAGAATTCACTCTAAGGAATGCCTTAAATTAAAGAATGTGGAGCTAAAAGAGAAAATGAGAACTATACATAGAAATGTAAAAAGAAAGTAGATAGGGAGGAATAAAGCAAGACAACTCCTGATCTGCTTGTGTATCTGTCTTTCCAGGTAAAAATAAATCTTGAAAATCATGTAGTTTTGATATTGCCATTAAGGTATATTATGAAGCTATCTAAGCATTGAAATACTACATGATTAATTTTATAAATAATCCCATTCATTTACCTCTCTATTAAATCAGGTAAAGTGTTTGGGCCAGCATGTATTTACAAAGTGGGGGGAGAAAAGCATTTGAAATAAGGGATAACTGATTTAGTCCTGAAGAACCTAAACTAAGTCTTGTTTTGCTTATTCAATAAAAACAATTAATTAACTCTACATTGATTTTCCCATTACATCATTGAAGAGCAATGGCTCCATGGTGATTAAAGTTGTAGAAAGTCAATCTGATATTCAGAAAGCTACCAGAGTCATCGCTGTTGGTTGTCTTCCCCATTCTGTGCACACTTTTGGTCCTTTCTAAATGAAAATGCTTTTACTTCATATAACCATCTTTACTTCATATGACATGTCCCAACTTCACAATGGCTATCCCATTCCCCTTGCCAGGGATTGGCTTAGAGGGGGGTATATGACCCAACTCTGATCATTGAGATTTGAAGGGGAGCCTATGGAGGCCCTTTGAGAAGACAAAGAAAGAATCATGTTGGTCCCTTCACCCCTTGTATGTTATTAGGACCACATGTGATGCTCCAGTCACCACACTAGTTAAGAGGGAGGCTATCACTTGAGAAAATAACCAAATGAAACATAGAGATTCAGGGCCAAATACATGACACACCTTGCACAGAACCTGCCCTACCTCTGGATTTCTTGTTATTTGAGACCATGGTTTTCTTTTTCGTGAAAGCCAATTTAAGTTGGGATTTCTTATTAATTGCCATCAAATGTGTCCTGTTATCACTAGTTGGAACAATGTGTTATTTATTTATTTATTTATTTATTTATTTATTTATTTATTTATTTAGGAGAAACTGAAGGCCACACTGCTCACGGTGTCTATTAAGAGGCAAAGCAAGACACGGGCAGAGAGACAATTGTTTTTCTTTTAGGAAGGAGGTAACAGCATACCCTTATGAAAAGATCATCCCAATTCTTTGGAATTAACTTAACGTTAAGAGCCAAACTGCATGCTCCTCCTGCCTTTCACAAAAACAAGTCCATATTATGGTCTAATGATCACATGCACTGAAGTCAAAGTGAAGTCATTTCTCAGTACTGTGAAGCTTACTGAGTTTGTCATATATCTAGTAATACAAAGAGTAATGCAGGCTAGGAAAGGGCATTCTATTAAGGGTGTATGCTTTAGAGAAAGAATAAATGGACTCAATTAGTTGGTTTCACAGGAAGCAGGTCCACTTAGAAAGGGTTAATGCAATATAGTTACCATCCGTTGCCTGCTAACCACATGTCCTATGTGATTCATATTGCACCGGAATCATGTAATCTTTAAATAATTCCACAACTTAGGTTTCATTAAACCCATTTCTCTAGGAAAGAAACTAGGTTTCAAGGAGGTCAAGTAAATTGTCCAAGATCACACAGCCAGTAATTAACATGTTGGAATATGAATCCAACATTCCTGACTTAAGAAGATAAAGATATTTATCTTTTTTCTACATCTTGTTTCTGGGTTAATAAGCCTAGATTAAAAAAATACTGAGAAAAGCTTCTTTTGGTCATCTTTTCCATTTCTTCCTTTTTTAAAAAAAATTTCTGTTATCATCTTCCTTTTTTTCTTTCAAGTTTTCTTCTTTCCTCATAACATATTTAGAGCAACTATGAAGGATACAAAGCTGACACAGAACAGGCCCTACTCTTGCTGTCTTCAAAAAAGCTAATCCATACATACCTATAAGTCAAAGTGGAAATTAATAAACAATGTAAGAGAGACAAATGAAGGATGATAGAAGTTTGGAGAGAAATGAATGATTTCATAACAATGAAACATTTGTACAGGAAGAATGCAGACAAGTGGTCATCTATGAAGACAAGCAATCTAAATGCATATTATACTTAGACATCAATGAGATCTTGACTTTTAGAGATGAGTAAATCTTGGGAAGACAATACACAAAGATAAACATTCCTCAGGTTCTGAAAATAGTCAGTTGTTCTGGCATATATGAGAGCATCCTAAATTCAACTTCAGTTACCCCAAGATGTACCGAGATGGAGTCACGTGGGTTGGTGGACTAGAGGAGTGGCGTGTCCCTCCATTACACTGGGTGTATCTTCTCTAATCAAGGATTCAGGATCCTTGGTTGATCATTCATACATGCTCCCTAGGTCAGATGTATGCAACAGCCTGCTGCTGAGTAGATATAAGGATCTTAAAAGGTTCCTTCTATCTGTATTCCTTTGGAAGAACATATTTTGCATGGATAGTTTCTTCTTTGGGATGAATTCACAGTGCTTGAGAGAGTGAAATATTTGTAAAGGTTTAAGTATGTTAGGGAGCTAGAGGGGGTGAGTAATATTACATCCATGTTAATAATTCTCCTACAGGCAGGAAGGTAATTTATTATACTCCATTACTGAGATTGGGAGATAGGGTGAGAAAACTTAAACATTTCAGTCAAGATAACCTTCCCTTACCCCTGAAAAGTAAGTCCTCATTTATTTTCCTTCTACCCAGATAGCTTTGACTAAATACTATTATATGAAAAAAGAGTGTAGTAGATTTTAAATAGGAGGGAATAATGCTATGTTTAATATGGCTATATATCATCTGTGCTTTCCCAAAACTCTTGCAACAACTATTTGTTCATTCAAAATTATGTTTGGAAACACGCTTTTGCTGGTTCCCCTATTTCTTATCACACGGTACCAACAGACATAGGTGATTCATGAGTTTTACAAATATATGGATTCCCTAAAGTAACTGTTTCCATATTTCCCAGGACTGTCATAAAGTTACAGGCATAGACCAATAGAGATGATTTTATAATCTATACTTGAAGCAGAGGAACAGGTTATAAACATTCCAATCCACAAATTTAATAAGCAAATAATGTAAGTAATAAGAAAACTGCCAGATCCCCTATCTCGATTCAATTCAAAATACATTTGGCACAATTTAGGAAGAGACATTCTAGGAAAGTAGAGGCAAAGAGTTCTATTACATAGTTCTTCCAGGAAGAAGATCACTGTGGCATAGAAGGCGGGAGCGGAATGGTTGATGTGAGGCAGAATATGGTCAGCTGTGCGACCGGTATGAGTGCCATGTGATGTAGAAGAGATGGGCTTCACACGTGACTGTAGAATCAGGAAGGGCTTCAGAAACACTTGATGGCTCAGCTGCACTCTGGATAAATGGACAGAAAGAACTTCCATACATAAAGATGGGGAGGAGTAAATGAGTGAAAGGAGGGCCAAGGATGGCCTCTATCAGTCAAGGTGGAGACAATACAGTAGTGAAAAGATCAAGAACTGCATCAGACAAAAATAGATTCATATCCTGGCTGCCCCACCATCCAACAGGGTAACTAAATAAAGCCTACTTAATCTCTTAGGCATTATTATTTTCCCTATGTGAAATGAAAATTTTTGCCTTGTAAAACTCATCTTAATCGGTTTGTTTTGAATATTAAATGATGATACAAGTGTTTAGCCCAGGCCAATGGAAAATATTCTATTATTCCTTCCCCTCTAGCCTCGTCCACTTTTCTCTACTTAACAAACCCAATCTATCACCACTAGGAAGACATACAGCCTGCATTCATTCATTCATTTGTTCGTTCATTCCAAAAGTATTTACTGAGCACTGTCTATATCATTCACCTTCTTCTGCTAATACCTACCACACTTATTTTCAGTGTAGCAATTACCTGGAGAGCAGAGAAATGTTCACACTTTCTGTCCTCCCCAGTTTGAGAATCTCTGTTGTCCTGAGTCAGGACTAATTTGTGAACTACGGGAGTGGCAGATGTGAGTGATTGCCATGTGTAAACAAAAATCAAGACAGGAAGCTCACCCTGGGATCAGTGGTTACCCTCTGTCCCTCTTTAGCACAGCGGGCCTGAAAGATTACTGACTTAGCCAGCTCTGGACTTATGTAGATGATGAACCCTCACTGTGGAATTTAATTCCCCATTTTTTAGTTGTCACTTGAAAACACTGGCCTATTCCAGCTCTGGTTCCAAGATGAACACATCTTGGCACAGTGTGAGAGTATCATCAGGTGCTCACAGCCTGGTAAGGCCATTTGGAACAGAAGAAAGAATATAAATAAAAGAAACCAAGTTCATTAGCAACTCACTTTTCTCCATATGTTAACATAATTGCCTCTTCCCTTCTTTCCCGCGTGGCCTTCAGACTCTCTTAGATGCAATACCTCATTGTTGTTGTTGTTTTCTTATTTTGTTTTCTTTTTTGTTTGTTTGTTTTGTTTGTTTGTTTTCAGGATGTGCTACAAAGAAAGGAGAAAGTTGAACTATTTTCCCTATACAAAAATAAGAAAGCAACCCAGTTGTAATGTCAGGGAGTCTATGAAAGTTTCTGATAAACAAAACCCCTGCTGAGAGTTCCCTGGAAGGATCTTTTACCCTGTGTGCCAGATGAGCAGGTCCTGAGCCCATTTACCTGTGTCAGGTTTCTTGGAACCAAGCCTTGAAAATCATACATGGAGATCATCATAAATAGTTTTATTTTTGCCATTTTTTTCTTTTACATTATATCTTTTTTCTCCCCCCACCCCGACCCCAATTCTATATTTGATGGTTTCTCTAAGGCCAGAAGGAGAAAGCCATGAATCCCCACAATTACAGAATCAGCAATGAGAAGACAGTACATGCTATTGGTGTAGAGCCCACTTAATGGAAAGACCAATGGAAACCCTACTAATTTGCTACAGCCTTTAGAGAGGTATATCCAAAAGCAAATGAATGCCCACAGTTCCAAAGAAATAAGCAAGTGATAAATATTAGAGGAGTTTGGTATGTCCAGCAGAGCTATCTTGTTTCTATTATTTCTCTCACCCTCCCTTACCCAGTTGAGTCACTTAGAGGATGCATTTAAGAAAAAAAAAAATTTCAATGTTCCTTTCATCCTGTCTTTAATGTTTCCTAAATTCATCCACTGCAGATTCATAATGTCTTATAAAATATCTTTCCTTAAGAGTCCAGATATTCTTGAAGAAGAAAGAACAGTCAGAGTGTAAATTTAAGTCAGCAGATTGCTTCTCCTAACCTTACCATGTGGACAGAAGTTTTGAATGGCTGGAGGAAAGAGTATTATGGCATGTGGGTTATTTTGAGGGTTTTGGATTTGGATATGACACTGGAGTCTAGGATTTTAGCCAAGAAAAAAAAAAGGAGGGAAAGAGAGAGCAAACTCTGCCAGTGATAAACGAGGGCCAGACAGTAAAAAGAGAACATAAAGGAATTCAAGAAGTACCAAAAGCCAATTTCTCAGTCTATCAGACGCTAGATATTCAATACAGTAAAAACACTTTCAGAGGGTGGCAACTTTCTAATCACCATGTTTTTTTAGGATAATGTTGTTTATTATTAACAAAGGAAGTGTCTGGAAACACTTTCTGGCCAAGTAGATTCTTGGCTACAGCAACCTTCTCCAGATTTATCGTTTGATTTGTTGCTGTTGCAGTTTTCTTTTTTAATTATTGTGATGTGCTCAGTTTGAAAGCATTTTTATTTTCACACCGAGATATATCCAAAGAGCTCTGGAGTAAATGCTCCCTCAAAATTCTACTCATCAGCATTAGGTTGTGATGTGGGGAGTGCTGCCATCCACCCAGGTTTAGACACAGTTCTGAGCTACTGTGTGTTCCCAGTCTTCAGGTCACAGGGCTCAACTGCACATTTCCTATTCTGTGTCTGGTTCTTTTTCTTGCCCCATATGATTTTCAGTTCATTTCTGCTTTTGTTTCTGGCATGATGCTACCTAGCATGTCTTCAGTAAATAAAGATTTGGCATGTTACAGGCTTTTTTTCACACTGCTGCACTCAACGAGAACTTTCTGTTGGTTCTTTTTCCAGTGAGAATGTCTTAAAGATTGCAGGTTAATTCCTCCTTGTTAGATGCTTTATTCAAGAACATCCTGATTTTGGAAGATTCAGCTTTCAGTGGTTATTTTTAGTACTCAATTGATTCAAGCATATTCCAAATTCTGAGAAAAAAAATCACTTCAACCAAGAGATCCTATCAATCACAGCATGGTTTGCATGCTTATTTAGCTGGTTAGTAATTAAAGGCAGCTAAAAATACCAGGCATGCATGAATGGTGTGATTTTTATATCTTAGCTCCTTTCCAGAGAAGACACAAGTTCCATCAATCAAACAGTTGGTAGCTGAAGTCATTATCACTGAAATTAAGGCAATTATATACAAATGAATATTAATGAAGTATCTAGTCAAAATTAGGGTCAGTTCTTAACATATAAAAAGAAATTGTAGAGAATCTAGGTTCACTGTTAATCCATTATAAAATAACTTAAGACACACCTTCCATATTAAACTGCCACTACAGTTGAGAGGGCCCCCATCACATTTATGTTATCTCTTGTTTCAGAGACAAATGATTTTACATCCATACTGTAGCCTTTATTTTAATGTTTCAAAATGGCCTGTAAACCTACATTTAATATAATCATACAACATCCTAATAAGAAAAAGGCACATTGGCCCCAGGCACTGTGATTTTATAACTGAAAAAAAATCTACATGACATTCATTGCAATTTATATCAGTTATTATTTATAAAATAAGGAGACTATACCAGATGATCTCAAAGGCTTTTTTAGTCTTAACTTTCTATTGTTAAGAGGATTCCAATGTGGAATGAGAACATATCACTTTAAGAACTTTGGAAAATCTAATGCTGGTATGTAGTTTACAGTTTGATCCTTTAAAATGCTATGACTAGGAAAGAAATTATGAGAATGTAAGAAGTCTGAATTTTCTAGATATGCTTGCACATAATTAAAGGCCCCCAAATGAGACATTCTTTTTAAAAATTTTTATTTACTTATTAGACAGCGAGAGAAAGCACAGGCAGGGGGAGGGGCAGAGAGAGAGGAGAAGCAGACTCCCCACTGAGCAGGTAGCTAGATCTAAGGCTCAGTCTCAAGAATCTGGGATCATGACCTGAGCTGAAGGCAGACGCTTAACCAACTGAGCCACCCAGGCACCCCCCAAAAGGGACATTTTAACTAAAAGCTGGTAGAAGCCCCCCAATAACCAGATGTGTGCCTCCAGGCATGGCTACCACATCCCAGAGCTCCAGGGACACCATTTACATTAGGGTCTATACAAGCAGTTCTCCTGGGATTGTGCAGTGCACAAAATGTGTGGCTGTAGATGCTAGCCCTGTACAGCAAATGATTTTGTATCACTTTATTTTTCTTATCTTCATGCTACCTATTTTATATACACAGGGAAACAAAAGAAAGAAAAAAATAGAACACTGGGGGCGCCTGGGTGGCTCAGTCAGTTAAGAGTCTGCCTTTGGCTCAGGTCATGATTTCGGGGTCCTGGGATTGAGTTCTGCAGCAGGTTCCCTGCTTGGCGGGGAGTCTGCTTCTCCCTCTGCCTGCCACTCCCACTGCTTGTGCTCTCTCCCTCTCCCTCTGTCTCTCTTTTTCAAATAAATAAATAAAATCTTTACAAAAAATGAAAGAAAGAAAGAAAGAAAGAATTTGAA